>NW_012267294.1:5680893-5704953 GCF_000151885.1 Dipodomys ordii | reverse complement strand
TTCTGTTTTTGCTTATGTGGTGCTGAGGAATCGAACCCAGGGCCTCATGCATGCAAGGCAAGCGCTCTACCACTGAGCCACCTTCCCAGCCCCGAAACCTAAATTATTACAGAGGTACATTGGACTCTCAGAGCAGTTAAATAAGCTTCGTTAGATCATTTTCTGTTGCCAATCAAAATTATGTATACTCTTCAGTAGGTCTATTTAGATGACAGTATTTTGTTAACTAAACTTGGTTTTCTCATACTTCATTCAGCTGAGGATTTATGGCCCTTCCTTTTTTGTCTGTTTCAAGGCTGAGGGCTTGAACTCCGGGCCTCGTCCGCTCACTTAGCCGTAGTCACTGGAGACTTGCACTCTGCTTGAGCCACATTTCCACATCCTACTTTTTTTGTTGGTTAATTACAATAGCTTCTAATCTCCATCCTCAGACCTCAGCCTCCCGAATAGGTAAGAGTACAGGCATGAGCCATCAGGTGCCTGGCTATTTCCTGAGAACATTCAGGATTCAGTAAAACTCATCAAATACTATCTTAGCTTGTTGCCACTTTTTTTTTGTTGTTGTTGGTGGTGGTGGGGCTTGAACTCTGGGCCTGGGCACTGTCCCTCAGCTCTTCAGCTCAAGGCAAGCGTTCTACTGCTTGAGCCACAGCACCACTTCTGGCTTTCTAGTGGTTTATTGGAGATAAGAATCTTACAGACTTTCCTGCCTAGCTGGTTTTGAACTGTGACCCTCAGATTCCAGCCTCCTGAGTAGCTAGAATTACAGGCCTGAGCCACTGGCGCCCAGCTTCCTTGCCACTTTTTTGAAGTCAAGGATTAATAGGAATGGACACTTGTATTTATATATTGTTACAAAATCTCAGTTATGTTACATGTTATCCACTGCAGTCTCCACAGCAGCCATGGAATGGGAATGGTGAAATCTGAAACTCTAAATAACAAGCAGGAGTTTCTAAGAAAGATTTCCAGTCTCTAAAATCTGCTGTTTTTGTTTCAGTAGAGATTTTCAGACATGCTCCTCAAAGAGTTTGGAGACGTGTGTGTGTGTGTGTGTGTGTGTGTCGTGTGTGTGTGTGTGTGTGTGTGTGTCCTCCTGCAGTACAGGAGCTTGAACTAAAAGCCTGGGTTCTGTCCCTGAGCCTTTTCTCTCAAGGCTTGTGCTCTACCACTTGAGCCACAGCTCCAATTCCAGTTTTTTGGTGGTTAAAGATAGTTTCAAACTGCCTGCCCCTTCCTATCCCCTCATTTCCAGAAGAGTAGAGTTCAGTTTCATCTGTCTTTCCATTTTAGGCTCTCATTCACAATTAAGTTGGAAGCTGATTTCATAAGTAAAAGCATAAAGCCCACTTCAAAGCTGAGTGAGCACCAGTGACACACCTGGAATCCTAGGCACTCAGGAGGCTGAGATCTCAGGTTTATAGCCAGTCTGAACAGGCAAATCTGAGACTTATCTCCAATTAACTACCAGAAAACCAGAAGTGGTGCTGTGGCTCAAATGGTAGTGTGCTACCCTTAAGCAAAGGAATTCAGGGACAGTGCCCATGCCCTGAGCTCAACATGACCAATGAAAAAAGAAAAGAAAAGAAAAATACTGGAGATCAAGTAGCTCAAAAGGAAAAGAGTTGGACTGGGAAGGTAGCTCAGTGGTAGGTCCTTGCCTAGCATTCATGAAGCCCTGGGTTCCATTCCTCATTACCATATACACAGAAAAAGCCAGAAGTAGCGCTGTGGCTCAAGTCGTAGAGTGCTAGCCTTGAGCAAAAGAAGGTCAGGGACAGCACCCAGGTTCAAGCCGCAGCATTGGGGGTGGGGGGGAGGAAGAGTTTTATCTTGGCCCATTGTTTGGAGTCAAAGGTTAGGAAGTTTAGTGAGAACTCTCTGTGCTATCTTAACAGTGTTCATACCAGGGTCACAGACCAGAGGCCAGGCAGGTAGGGTGGGCTGGCCTTATTACAACCCTTCCTTCCGTAATGAATCCAGTCCCTCAAGATCTAACCCTCTCCCATGAGTGAGCACCAATGCTTCGGAGGAAGACACCCCAGAACCTAATTACCTTGCACCAGACCATAAAGTTTCCACCATCCACCTTGGCACTGAGAACCAAGCTTCCCACCAGCTGCTGTCTGAACCATGAATTGCAGTGGACATTGAAGAGAGTCGGATTAAGAGCAGGTTGTAAAGAGGTGGGAGCCCCGGGGATTCTCGCCACAGGAGGATTTGGAGGGGCAGAAGGTCTGAACACCGAGGAGCCAGATAGTCAGGCCTGACCTGCGTGGTGGCCTCACTCAGTGCACTCTAAGGAAGTCAATTTAAGCCAGGCACCAGTGGCTCATGCCTGTCATCCTAGCTACTCAGGAGGCTGAGATCTGAGGATCGCAGTTCAAAGCCAGCCTGGCCAGGAAAGTCCATAAGACTTCTACCTTCAATTAACCACTAGCCTTGAGCTGAAGAGCTGAGGGACAGCGCCCAGGCCCAGAGTTCATGCCCCACGACCAACAACAACAACAAAAATCAATTTAGAAAGGACATTGGTAACTTGCACTATTTGAATCTCAGAATGTGTTCACCAGAAGAATATTGATTGAAATGATGTTTAGATTGCCAGGTGAGCTCAACCGATGTAGTACTTGCTGGAGCAGGAATGGTAGGCACCAACAATGTGTGTGTGAGTGTGTGTATGTACGTGCACATGTGTGTGCATGCACACATGTGCCTTGCTGAAACTCAGGGAGCTTCCTACTCTCACTTTACTTTTGCACTCAAGGATGGTACTCTACCACTTGAGTCACACCTCTACCTCCGGCTTTTTAGTAGTTTTATGGAAATAAGAGTCTCATGGATTTTCCTGCTAGGCTGGCTTCAAATCACAGTCTTTAGATATTATCCTCCTGGGTAGCTAGGATCACAGATGTGAGCTACTAGTGCCCAGCAGTGCGTGAGACTCTTATCTCCGATTAATTAAAAAAAAGCTGGAAGTAGAGATGTGGCTAACGTGGTAGAGCTCAAGCTTTGATGGAAAAAGTGAGAGCACAAGTCCCTGAATTCAAGCCCCAGTATAGGTGTGCACACACATGTGCACACACACTACCCTTTATTTTCAGGCAGGAAAAGTTTATTTATTGAACTGTTGCCCCCACCGTACATGGTGGAGAGGCATGGCCGAAAAGGGACACTGCATTTTGAGAGGCCACAGATGCAGAGGGTGTGAAAATGTAGTCCTGCTCACATAGATGCCTTTTCTAAAATCCCAGAATGAAGACCACACACTTCACCTGCTTTCATCTGTCAGTTGCCTAAAGTTATTAATAGATGTCAAGCTCATCCCTCTTCTTTTAGCAGAGAAGGGTCACATTACAGGGGGCAAAGCGAAACGATAAAATGAGTGTCGGGATTTTTCGGTGTCAGCCATCCCTACTCTCTCTCTCTCTCTCTCTCTCTCTCTCTCTCTATCTATCTCTCTCTGTCGTGCTCTCCTAGAACCAAGGAGCCTTAGCAACAATGCCTCTGTTCAAACTGCCAGGTAGGTGTGCAGAAGAAGCGTTTGGAGAGCTCTGGTCCTATCATCTCAGTTTTGATAGTTCTGTACGTACGGCCCAGAATAACTTGAATAACACAGTTCAGGAGGAGGCAGAACAGCCTGTGTCTTTTTTGCTTTCGTTTGGGAGGAGGTTGAGCTCCCGTAGGAAGCTGTGAGCTGGTTAAGGTATATGCTGCTAGTTTAAGCAAAATCTGGGCTGTAACATTTCTGAGAGGAGCTATATGCAATGTCTCTAGCTGAATAGTTCATGAGCACCAGACCTCCATGCATTCGGGTGGATTTACAACCCTGGGTTGGTAACAGAGTAGTTAAAAAATAGCAGTCATAAGTATGTTTCACTATAGAAAGCAATGCATGTGTCATGTGAAATAAAAGAAAAATTACACTGAAAATGAAAGTAATAAACTCCTTTAGAAAAATTGGAAAATAGAATTGAGGCTATGACTCGGGTAGTAGAGTACTTAGTGAGCGTGAGACATGGAGTTCAAAGCCTAGCAACACCATCAAAAGATAAAATTTAAAAAAAACAACAACAACAAAACAGGCACTGGTGGCTCATGCTTATAATCCTAGCCACTCAGGAGGCTGAGATCTGAGGATCGCAGTTCAAAGCCAGCCCATGCAGGAAAGTCTGTAAGACTGACTCTTTTGTTTTTTGGTTTATTTATTTATTTATTTTGTTGGTCATGGGGCTTGAACTCTGGGCCCGGGCGCTGTCCCTCAGTTCTTCAGCTCAAGGCTAGCACCCTACCACTTGAGCCACAGCACCACTTCTGGTTTTCTAGTGGTTTATTGGAGATAAGAGTCTCAGGGACCTTCCTGCTAGAGCTGGCTTTGAACTGTGATCCTCAGATCCAGCCTCCTGAGAAGCTAGGATTACAGGAGTGAGCCACTGGAGCCTGGCGTCCTCAAGACTCTTATCTCCAATTAATCACAGAAAAAACTGGCAATGGCACTGTGGCTCAAGTGGTAGAACGCTAGCCTTGAGCAAAAAAGGGCTCAGGTACAGTGCCCCCAGGCCCAGAGTTCAAGCCCCAGGACTGGCAAAAAGAAAAGAAAAGAAACACAGGAACAAAACAAACCAGGATCTGGGTGTGATGGCTCACACTTGGAATGCTAGCTAATCAAGAGACTGAGATCTGAAGATCAGGGTTTGAAGCCAGCCTGGGCTGGCTTCCAGTTAACCACCAAAAAGATGGAAGTGGAACTGTGGCTCAAGTGGTAGAATGCTAGTCTTGAGTAAAAAGCTAAGTGAGACTCAAGACCCTGAGTTCAAGCCCCAGTACTGACACAATAAATTAGATAGATAGATAGACAGACAGACAGATGTATTCCAGTGTTTCTGACAGCAGCAAACTGTAGAGAAGTAGAAGCCTATTCTGGAACCATGTCTCTTTTGTGTATAGTCTGTATGTTTGTATTCCAAAGCACTAGCAAAAGCTACCCTGACTTCTGACAATTGTTCATATATTGTACCTTGTTTTATTTTACCTCATACAGCAGAAGGAAAACGTGAGTACCTTAGACTATTTTTTTTACTGCCATTTGCCAGAGTATCAGTGAAAGAAGTGATATTTTTCCTTAATTCAGAAGCATGGTTATTTCTCATCAGTGTTTATTCAATTACACCATTCAAACAATAAAGATTAAGCCTGGTGCCTATGGCTCATATTTGTAATCCCAGATACTCAGGCTGAAGTCTGATGCTCACTCTTGGAACCTAGTTTGAACAAATCTGAGACACTTACCACCAATTAATCTTGAATTAATAATGGTTAAATTATAGAGCTCCAGCCTTGAGCAAAAAACCAAGCCAAGAGCATGAAGCCCTGAATTCAAACCCTAGTATTGACTTACAAAGAAATTGAAAAGTAAACAAAGATTAATAATGACTGTAAAAAAATCCACACTTTCTTGGGTTGTAAAACCCACAAAAATTAAAACAATGCAAAATACCCACTATGTTTTAAAGAGACCCCATAGGGCACTTAATTGACATTTTGAAATCAAACACCACAGATCTGCCGAGGGGAGTTTATTGAGTCTAGTTTTAAATAATCCTCAAGTGTATTGGAAAAAGATTTTCTGTTATCAATTTTTGTGACCAGTTAAAATCAAAGTTCATTTTAGATAGTACTCTCGCTTCATTGTCTGCGCCCACGATCTAAATTCCTGATGTATGTCATTTACTGACCGGTGGTGGGGCTGTCTTTGTTTCCCCTCCAAGGCAGTCTTGTCTGCACATTAGTGCACACTGTGGAGAAATACACCTGCTTTTCTGGATGGGGTGGCTGGAGATGGAAGCATGATGATCTGCTCTTGAGGGCCTGGTACCTCTTCATGGTAGTCACCTGGTTTCTGAGTGGTAGTACATGGCTTTTGGAGGTCTGTCCTGAGGAAGCTTCATAACAACTTCCCAGAGCTGACTTACTAACCCTCTCCTCGTGAGGCTGAGCACCGAGTGCCCTGTGCTTGAGGCCATCTTGTCACCAGCATCTCCTCTCCACTCCAAGCCAGAGTTCTGTTCCCTCGTCCTGCTCCCCCTCCCCATTCTTTATCCAAATACAGATATTTTATCCTCAAAATGTTGCTACACAGGCTGGGAATGTGGCTTAGTGGTATAGTGCTAGCCTTGAGCAAAAAGCTGGGGGACAGTGCCCAGGCCCCGAGTTCAAGCGTCAGGACTGGGGAGGAAAAAATTCGCCACACAGACATCCATCCCATTATCTCAAGCAACAACAACAACAAGAATGAGTACCCATCTGTGCAAACCTACGGGACTGTTTCTCCTTGCTGAATTCAGTCTGTCACTTGACTGTATCAACTCATCCTTGAAAACACTAGCTTCCTCTGCCTTCCACCTTCTATGCCCACCGCCCCGCCTCCCTTCACTGTCACTGCTCCCAGAAGTATTTTTGAAAGGCCAGGCTCTCAAATTAGGGGTTCGGTTTCATGAGGTTGAAATAGCCACTTGGAAAGAACTATCAACCATGTACTTTTTCATAAACTAACTTCTGAGAGCAGCATTTCTACTTTTCAGCTGTTTAGTTCCAAAAGACATGATCTTAGTGTAGAGCAAGGACAGGGCTGCATGGGACTATGACACAGATAGGGAGAGGTGGTTCGGGACATGCAAACCAACAGGATTTGTGTTGGGACCTGGTTGCTGCACCTCCTGCAGCATTCAGGTCCAGATGAAGATTCTGTGCCGTTGTCATCTTCATCATGGTGACTGGCTGGCTGCTCCCCGCGTGCCCTTCTCAGTGCACAACGCCTTCCCTCACAGCATGCCATGCACTTTTAGCAAGCGAGCGCCTACTTGGAATGCTTGTGGGACGGCGCTATTTCTGGGAGTGGTTGGCAGGGGGGAAGGCCTTTTCCCCCATCAGCTGCCTGCTTAGTCATTCTGTTCATTTCTCTGTGGACCATGGTGCTTGCTGATGAGCTACTAACTGCCTCCCAAGATGCTTTCCATGGTCAGGCCCAGGCAGGCCTCTGCACTCAGTTGGACTGGCAGGACACTAACACGGATCTTACCTGATGGCCGGGGGACAACGTTCTGGGTGGGAGCCAGGGGTTAATATACACGCTTCCTCAGGTTCTAAGTCACACCAGCCATCCCTGTCTTAATGGCTCAAAGCGAACCTCAAACTCCAGTGCTGCCAATCGCATCCTTCCGTTGAACCTGGCATTTCACTCTCCTTACAGCACTTCCACATGCATTAATTAATGATCACCCTCAGTGTCTGACAGCACGCAGGTGTGAGCACCCTGCTCTGCAGACAACCAGACCAGAATAGCCCTGCACGGGTGGCTCACGTCTATAATCCCAGCTACTCAGGAGGCTGAGATCTGAGGATTGTGATTCAAAGCCAGCCTGATCAGAAAAGTGTGAGACTCTAATCTCTCATTAACCAGCAAAAAGCCAGAAAGCAAAAAGCCAGAAGTAGAGTGTGGGTCAAGTAGAAGAGCACCTGCCTTGACTGAAAAAGCCAAGCAAGAGCTGGAGGCCCTGAGTTCAGACGCCCAGTAATCAGCCCAAAGTGTGTGTGTGGGGGGGGGTACGAACACTAATGTGCAACAACCTCTTGCAGAAATCGATGATGCAATGCGCAGCTTTGCTGAGAAGGTCTTTGCCTCCGAGGTGAAGGATGAGGGAGGCCGGCATGAGCTCTCTCCCTTCGATGTGGACGAGATCTGTCCAATCTCTCTCCGGGAGATGCAGGCACACATGCTCCACATGGAGACTGTGTCCGTCTCCGTGGAGGGGAGGAGGTGGGTAAGGGAAGGAGGGAGGGAGGGCCAGAGGAGGGGTGGGGAGGGCCCCAGGCAGGAAGTTGGAGCAGACAGGCCTCGGGCTCTCCATCCACGGCACCACCCAGGGCACCAGCAGTGGACACAGAGGAGCAGCGGGACTCCGGTGTGTCACCTCCTGACCCACTGGAGGCTCCTGTGCCACGCACACTGGGTGTGCACATGCTCACCACGGAGATGGGAGTGGGCACCCAGCCTCAGTGGGCTGCATGCTGGGTGGTGGAAGGCGCTGTGCCTGGGCGCCATGGCCGTGCTCCGGCCAGCGCCCCACCTCCCCATTCACCACCCCCTGCAATGAAGACTGCAGAGCTGACCCTTGTTCTTCAATTCCAAATGCAGAAAAAAGCGTTTCCAGGGGCGGAAGACTGTGAACCTGTCCATTCCTCAGAGCGAGACGTCGTCCACCCAGCTGTCCCACATCGACGACTTCATCTCCTCCTCTCCCACCTACCAGGAAGTGCCCGACTTCCAGAGGGTGCAGATCACAGGCGACTACGCCTCCGGGGTGAGGGGTTCTGATTGCGGGAAGCATAGCACAGTCCTCCCTTGCAGCTCCATCATCCTTCCTTCCCACTGGCTCCTCCACTGGTGAACTCCAGCAGCGGCAAGGAATGGCTTACATTCCCACACTGCCATCCCCAGCCCTGGGCTGGTCTTGCTGGTGCTTCTGTAAGACAAGAAAGGAGGTCCCAAGAGTCCCAGGGGTGCCCAGCAGGGGCACGTCCTCTGGCAGCCAAGGGGATGGGGAAAGGCTTCAGGTAGCATCCATCAACTAAAGAGAAGCAGATCTGAGAAGGAGTGCTGAGAGAGAAGAAAGGAAGCCAAGGTGCTGTGGCTCACACCTGTCCTCCTAGCTACTCAAGAGGCTGAGATCTGAGGGTTGACGTTCGAAGCCAACCTAGGCAGACAAATGTGAGAGACTTGTATCTCTAGTGAACCAGCAAAAAGCTCCTGAAGTGGAGCTGTGGCTCCAATAGTAGAGTGCCATAGCCATGTGGGGAAAATCCAAGCAAGGAGGAGGAAGAGAAGGAAGAGGAGGAGGAAAAGGGCTGGGGGAAAAAGGAAGACAAAAGGTCATTAACAGAAGCTTTTGTTTTCTGCCCCAGTGAATGCTGGGATTTCAGGGCAGACCAGGCACTCTTGCAGTAGATGCCAGGAGCACAGGATGGGAGGCCTCAGTCACAGCCGCCTGCCCACCCATCCCCCCAACAGATGGCCAAGGAATAAATCTCTGCCCCTCGGGTTTGCAGCGTCAGCCCGTCTTGGTGAAGCTGCCATTGAGCCACGGGTCCCTGCTCCAAATATAGCTCTGCCGAGCAGCCCGGAGCCCCTCTCATGTAACCTGCCATTCAGGCCACCTCAACATGCCAGAGCAATGAAACCAAGCAGTGCTCGCTTCTCCTTATGGGACCAGAGTGGTCTGCAGACAACAGGGCTTTAGATACTCAACAGTTGACATGGGAATAGTAAATCGTGATAAGTCCATGGGACTTTGGAGGAGGCAGGAGTTCAAAAGAACATAAAGAAATGAGTAGATTGCCAGGCACTGCTGCCTCACCCTAGATCTGTCATCCTAGATGCTCAGAGGCTGAGATCCAGAGGATCTCCACCCAATGCCAGCCCAGGCAGAAATATCCAAGAGACTTCATCTCAAACCAGCAAAAAGCTGCACAAAAAGGTGTGACTCACTTGGTGGAACACCAACTGAGCAAGCAAGCCAAGCGAGCGAAAGACCCTGAGTTCAAACCCCAGGACTGGCAAAAAAAAAAAAAAAAAGTGTGTGTCTCCTTGTTTGGGGCCGCACTGACCCCGAGATGTCTCCCTGGCAGGTGGCAGTGGAGGATTTTGAGGTGGTGTGTCAGGGGCTGTATCGAGCGCTGTGTATCCGGGAGAAGTACATGCGCAAGTCCTCGCAGAGGTTCCCCAAGACCCCATCCAAGTACCTGAGGAACATTGATGGCAAAGCGTGGGTGGCCATAGAGAGCTTCTACCCAGGTAACTGGCCCCTGTGTCACCCTCGCCGGGAAGAGAGGCTCCGGGTTAACTAACTCAGACTGGATTTTAAATAAGCTACCCGAGTCTGGCAATGGAGGCCTAGCTGCTCAGGAGGCTGAGATCCCAGGTTCAAAGCTAGCCTGGGCAGCCAAGTTCATGAGACTCTTATCTTCAATTAACCACCAAAAAGCTGAGGTGGGGGGGGGGAGGGACAGGCAGCAGGTAGAATGGTGGCTCAAGTGTTAGAGCACTAATCTTGAGTGAAAAAGCCGAGGGACAGAGCCTAGGCCCTGAGTTCAAGCCCCAGCACCAACAAAGAATAAACAAACAAGCCTCTAGACTTGTGCATGAAAGTTTTATGGTATTTTGTTGTTGTGGAGTCACTGGAGGTAAGAGTCCCATCAATTTGTTTTCCTCGGCTGGCTTTGAAATGAGATCCTCAGATCTCAGCCCCAGGTAGGATTACAGGCCCCTCCCAGGAGAGGTGACTTTCTGATGTTTTCCTTGGGCCCAGGAGAAAGCCATATGAGCGAGTGTGTCCGCGGACCACAAGAGGCTGACAGTGCGGAATGCGCTCCTGGCCTTCAGGGCTGAAGCTGTCAACAGGGGAAGGAAGCAGACATTAACCCACTTAATCCTTTTGAAAATCCTTAGGTAGACTTCACATACCTGGCAAACGTCTTCAAAATAAGAATCAACCCGTGTAAGGGGAGTAGACTGTATTTCCCTTTATAGTCTGACCACTCCGTGTGGAGGACACAGTGTTTGTAGGGGAATGGAATCCCTTCGGGTGATACAAGAAGGTGATTACAGGTCACGTAGAAGGGTTTTACAGATAGGTGCCTGTAGCTCACACCTGTCATCCCAGCTACTTAGGAGATCTGAGGATCTCAGCTCAAAGCCAGCCTGGGCAGACAAATCCAAGAGACTCTTATCTCCAATTAACTATCAAAAAGGTGGAAGTTTGGGCTGGGAAGGTGGCTCAGTGGTAGAGTGCTTGCCTTGCATTCAAGAGGCCCTGGGTTCGATTCCTCAGCACCACATAAGCAGAAAAAGCTGGAAGTGGCGCTGTGGCTCAAGAGGTGGAGCACTAGCCTTGAGCTGAAGAGCTGAGGGACAGCTCTCAGGCCCAGAGTTCAGGCCCCACAACTGGCAAAAAAAAAGGGGGGGGTGGAAGTAGAGGTGTAGCTTAAGTGGTAGAGCATCAGCTTAAATGAAAAAGACAAGTCAGAGCCTGAAGCCCTGAATTTGAGCCTTAATACTGACACATACTAACACACAACATTTCTATCCAAATACCTTGGTTTAGGGAGACGTCTGACATTTGTGTGTGTGTGTGTGTGTGTGTGTGTGTCTGTGTCTGTGTCTGTGTGTGTGTCTGTGTGTGTGCTTGCATGCACATGCACGAGCTATAAGGGGACTTGAGCTCAGGACTTGGCGCTGTCCCTTAGCTTTATCTGCTCAAGGCTGGTGCTCTACCACTTGAGCCACATTTCTATTTTGGCTTTTTGCTGGTTAACTAGAAATAAGTCTCACAGACTTTCCTGCACAGACAGGATTAGAACCTTGATCCTCAGATCTCAGTCTCCTGAGTAGCTAGGATTACAGATGTGAGCCACTGGCATCTGGCAGAGTCACTTTGGAAAAATTAATGTGAAAACACACGAAATAAAGTTGGATAATGACAATGTATGAAGGATGGGATACCAAATAAGGAGATAAGCAGCATTTTGTGTTTTATTTTTCCGTGATCATTACCTCCAGTGCTGATATGTGACTGTGTTTTAGTCTTCACCCCTCCCCCAAAGAAGGGAGAAGACCCTTTCCGCACTGATGACCTTCCAGCCAACCTGGGCTGTCACCTCCAGATGAAAGGTGGCGTGGTTTACATCTACCCCAACGAAGCAGCGGCCAGCAAGAACGAGCCCACACCATACCCATACCCCAACTTGGAAGAGTTCTTGGATGACATGAACTTCCTGCTTGCCTTAATTGCCCAAGGGCCAGTGTAAGTGCTACGGAGCCCTGTCAGTGTCCTGCTCACCTTGTCCAAACACCACTCCAAACCCTTCGTGTAGATTGTTTCTCTTCATGACGGCTTTATGTGGGATTTTTAATTTATATATATATATATATATATATAATTGTTACTGAGACTGTGATTACATAAATTTCACATATTTCACAGTATTGTGGGATAGTGATATTAAGTTAAAGTCACAAGCACATTTTAACCTTCACAAGGCAAATTTCATTATCTTGGTCTATAAAGTTTGTGAATTCTATGAGCTTTGACAATACAGCTATTTCTTCCACATCAGGTAGTATTTACATTTCTTTCCTTTTGCTGTTTTCTCTTTCCCTCTCATTCCCTCCGTCCCATCGCTGCCATTGAGTTACTTAGTTCATTTTCACCAATGTCCAGTGCAGCTGATAGGCCCCTCAGTTGTATATTTTCCTGTTTCCCTCTGATTCTGTGTCCTCCTTCTAGCTTCCCTCAGATGTGCATATATATATATATATATATATATATATACATACATACATGTGTGTGTGTGTGTACATCATATATATATGGTCAAGAACATGGGATCGGGCTGGGAAGGTGGCTCAGTGGTAGAGCGCTTGCCTTGCATACTCAAGACCCTGGGTTCGATTCCTCAGCACCACATAAGCAAACAGAAAAAAGCCGGAAGTGGCGCTGTGGCTCAAGTGGTGGGGGGTTGGCTTGAGCTGAAGAGCTGAGGGACAGCACCCAGGCCCAGAGTTCAGGCCCCACGACCGGACCCAAAAAAAAAAAAAAAAAAAGAACATGGGATCATTTAGTAAGGATATGACAAAATGAGTGGAGGTCCTTTATTTCTCAAGTCCTGTTTATGTTGTCATGTCTCCTTGCATTTTGAATTTAACATCCACATATCAGGGAGACCATGTGCCATTTGCCTCTCTGTTCTTGACTTTCTTCACTCAAAATGATTTCTTCTAGTTCCATCCATTTCCCTGCGAATGCCATTATTTTGTCCTTTCTAATGGGTGCATAATATTCTATTTGTATAGGTACCACAACTTTTGGGTCCATTCGTCTGTGGTGGGGCATCTGGGTTGTTTCCATACCCTGCCTATTGTGAACAGTACAGCAATGAACATGGGTGTACAGGTGTCCTTGTCATATCCTGGTTCCTGTTGCTCAGGGTAGATGCCTAGGAGTGGTATGGCTGGGTCATAGAGGAGACCTATATTTAGCTTTCTGAGGTACCAAAATCTGAGGATCTTGATTCAAAGTCAGCCACTGTAGAAAAGTCCACAAGACTCTTATCTCCAATTAACCAGCACATGAGTAGAGTGGAGCTGTGGCTCAAGTGGTAGAGCAGCACCCTTGAGTGAAAAAGCCAAGAGCATGAGTCCCCAAGTTCAAGCCCCAGTACTGGCACAAAAGAAATGCCTCCAAAGTCCTCCCTCAAATTCTATCCAGCTTTAATGAAAAAAACAGAGCTCAGTAGCCAGCTTGTTAAGGAACCTGAACATCCGATCCCATAGCTGTTTCCTGTGTGTCATTTGAGCCATGAGGACCTCGAAGCTGTGGCTGTTTTCTGCATGTTTTGTTTCTGGTTTTTTTTTTAGAATTATGTAATTTTATTTTTCACAGTAAGACCTACACCCACCGGCGCCTAAAGTTCCTCTCATCCAAGTTCCAGGTTCATCAGATGCTGAATGAGATGGATGAGATGAAGGAACTAAAGAACAACCCACACCGAGACTTCTACAACTGCAGGAAGGTAACTGGCCAGGCGGGGGGGCTGGCGGGCAGCTGGGCAGCCAGGCAGAGAGCCAGGCCCCTCAGAGCTGGGAGTCCTCTTGGAGGACAACACCACTCTCTGATTGATCTAAAACTTCTCCAGGTAGTGAAAGCAAATGGATCATGTCTAAAAGATTAAAAGAATAATTTCTACTAGGCACCCACACCTGTGATCCTAGTTACTCAGGAGGCTGAGATCTGAGGATCATGGTTCAAAGCCAGCCAAAGCAGAAAGTTTAGAGAAGCTTACCTCCCAGGAAACACCAAAAAGCTAGAAAGGCAGCTGCAGCTCAAGTGATAGCCAGAAAAGCACAAGGAAAATTTGTGGCCCTGAGTTCAATCCCAGTAGCAGAACAAAAGAGAAAGAATTTATCTTTTACTTTAAGAAATAACTGAAATGTACTTATGTAACCGTAACCCCTCTGGATATCACCTTAATAACAAGAATAAATTTTTTTTTAATGTATCTACCACATATCCTGTGCCATGGCTTTGAAACAAAGCATGATATGCGTGTGTGTGTGTGTGTGTGTGTGTGTGTGTGTGTTGGTACTAGGGCTTGAACCCAAGATGTCATGCTTGCTCTGCTGGCACTCCATCATGTGAGCACTGCCTCGAGCCTCGCTGTTTGCTGGTTATGCTGCAGATTTATTCTTGCAGCCTTTCTGTCTGGGCTGGCTGCCAAGAGTTCTCCAGATCTCAGCCTCCCACATCATTCAGATCCCAGCTGTAGGCAGTGGATCCCTTGTCTGAGAAGGGAGCTGTAATGGCAGGATTGCCTGCTCAGCATTTCCAGTGGGGAGGATGGGTGTGTAACTCCAGAAGTAAACAGCACACTGCATGTAATCCAGATGCCACGTGTGTGTGTGTGTGTGTGTGTGTGTGTGTGTGTGTGTGTGTGTGTATGTCCATTCTGGAGCTTGAACTCAGGGACTTGGTGCTGACCCTTAGTTTTTTCACTCAAGGCTGATGCTCTACCACTTGAGCCACAGCTCTACTTCTGACTCTTTGGTGGTTTGTTGGAGATAAGAGTCTCATGCATGGACGTTCTGGCCTAGGCTGGCTTTGAATCTTGGTCCTCAGCTCTCAGCCTCAGGAGTAGCTGGGATTACACGTGTGAGCCATCGGCCCATTTTCATATCGTGTGACTCTCAGGGTGCTGCAGGTGTCTCAGCCTGTCCCGTGTCCTGGAGCTCACTGCTGGTTTTTTCTCTGTGCACACAGGTGGACACCCACATCCACGCGGCAGCCTGCATGAACCAGAAACATCTCTTGCGCTTTATTAAGAAATCCTACCAGGTGGATGCAGACAGAGTGGTCTATAGCACCAAAGAGAAGAAGCTGACCTTAAAGGAGCTTTTTGCTAAATTAAAAATGCATCCCTATGACCTGACGGTTGACTCTCTGGATGTTCACGCTGTAGGTTGGACAGATGTTGTTCCGCTCTCCCTTATTATAGCTCCTCTTTCTCTACCTTGGCTGGCTTTGAGGTCCGCTCATTGCCGATTGTGCCCGAGTCCACGGCTGGAATCCAGTCTCTTCCGTGCCTGAGCCTGTGCCCGTGCTGCATGGTCACTGCCCGGCCGGCCCTGCCACTCACGCAGCACTGCTGCTCTTTCCTGACTCAGGGGCGCCAGACGTTCCAGCGCTTCGACAAGTTCAACGACAAGTACAACCCCGTGGGGGCCAGCGAGTTGCGGGACCTCTACCTGAAGACAGACAACTTTATCAACGGGGAGTACTTTGCCACCATCATCAAGGTGGGAGCCCGGCATAGTTCTGGAGGAGGCAGGGGTGGGGCTGGCTTAATCTCTCATCCATTAACCTTTGATGCTTTTCCATCCCCTTTCACATGTGCTGTCTGGAGTGCCCTGCTGTTCAGCCTACGTCCCTCAGGCCTGCCTGCCCGAGGACTGGCATGAGCTCCTGGCTTTGTACTCCCCTCTCTCTCTTCAGGAAGTTGGCACAGACCTGGTGGAGGCCAAGTACCAGCACGCAGAGCCCCGCCTGTCCATCTATGGCCGCAGCCCTGACGAGTGGAGCAAACTCGCCTCCTGGTTTGTCTGCAACCGCATCTACTGCCCCAACATGACGTGGATGGTCCAGGTCCCCAGGATCTAGTACGTGCCCAACCCCAACACAGCCTGCCTGCCCCCAACACAGCAGGAAGGAGGCTGCTGTTGGGTCTCACCTGTAATCCCTGCTACTTACAGGGCTGAGATCTGAGGATCACGGTTTGAAGCCAGCCCAGGTGGGAAAATTGGGAGTGACTATTATTCTAATGAACCAGCAAAAATCTGAAATAGGGGTGTGGCTCAAGTGGTAGAGCCAGCCTTGAATGGAAAAAAGCCAAGTGAGAGTATAAGGCATGCACGCACACACATACACATGCATACACACATGCACACACTTGCACACTGTACAGATCACTAGGTCAAAAACCAGTCCTAGGGACTGGATGCTAGGATTTACCCCACATGGTTCAGTGCTCTCTACCAAACAGGAGGAAGGTTATTTCAGTGCAGATTTCTAGCCGGAAACTAAGAACTGAATACATTTTAGAACACACACCTTGGTGTGTTTTTTTTTGGGGGGGGGGTCCAGTCGTGGGGCCTGAACTCTGGGCCTGGGCGCTGTCCCTCAGCTCTTCAGCTCAAGGCTAGCGCTCTACCACTTGAGCCACAGCGCCACTTCTGGCTTTTTTCTTTTTGCTTATGTGGTGTTGAGGAATCGAACCCAGTGCCTCATGCATGCAAGGCAAGCGCTCTACCACTGAGCCACCTTCCCAACCCCGACACCTTGGTATTTTTTCATGTCCCATGTTCATTTGCACTGAGCAGGGACCTCTCCACCGTCTGCCTGATGAGCCCACATGACCCGGGCTAGCCTGGAACTGGGGGCCCCCTGCCTCAGGCCCAGCTTTACAGGATTGCCATCCCCAGCTCGCCCTCCCCAGAGCCCTCCCCACAGGCTGCTGGCTGCCTGACCACAGCACTGCAGTGCTCCACACGCCCTGGCTACCCTCCTCCATCCCGGAGCTCTCCAGCTTAAGGCTGGCGCTCTACCACTTGAGCCACAGCACCACTTCTGGCTTTTTCTGCTTATGTGGTGCTGAGAAATCGAACCCAGGGCCTCATGCATGCGAGGCAAACACTACCACTGAGCCACTTTCCCAGCCTCAGCACCCGGAACTTTTATCTAGCTCCTTTCCACACTCTCTGGCACACCCCCACACCCACTCCTGGGCTTGGTCACCTCATCACACCCTAGCCGTGTGGTCTGTGACCTCCCTATGCCTCAAGAGAGGCAAAAACGGTGCCCAAGTCACAACACAGTTCCTAGGAGGGCCAGCCTAGGGTTTTGTGGTGTTTTTGTTTTTTGTTTTTTTTTGCCAGTACTCAGGCTTAAACACAGGGCTTCTTGTTCCACTCAAGGCTAGCACTCTACCACTTGAGTCAAGTTTCCACTCTGGCTTCTGGCTAACTGGAGAAATCAATGTCAGCTTTGTCTGCCCTAGGCTGGCTTTGAACTGTGATCCTCAGATCTCAGTCTCCTGAGCCACTGGCAGCTGCCTCGTTAATACTTTTCATAACTGAGAAAAGTGACTGTGCCACTTGAAGGGCTGAAGCTTGTTGGGACCCCAGAAGGGAGCCCTCGATAACCAACCATGCTAGCTGCCTTTTCCACCATGCACCCCTGAACCTCCAGCATGCCCCTGTTGTGCTCCTCATTCTCTGTAGACAAGATAGGAGCCCCTGGTCTGTTCCTCAGACCAGCCTAAGCTTGAAGCACATTCTGTCAAACTTCAGCAATGCCACCTCCAGATGGACTTTGCAAAGCCAAGAATTTGATAATGACAGCCTTTTTTGTTTTTGTTTTGTTTTTTGCTGGTCCTGGACCTTGAACTCAAGGCCTGGCTTCTGTCCTTGAGCCTCTCTGTGCTCAAGGAAGTCACTGTACCACTTTGAGCCACAGTGCCACTTCGGCTTTTTCTGTGTATGTGGTACTGAGGAATCAAACCCAGGGCTTCATGCATGCTTGGCAAGCCACTGAGCCACCTTCCCAGCCCATGACAGCCTTCTTGACAGGCATTTGGGAAGAATACAGAGGGCAGATGTGGTCAAGGCATTTTGTGTGTGTGTGTGTGTATGTATGCATATGCCTGAGCGCACACCAGTCCTAGGACTTGAACTCAGGGCCTTGCACTCTTATTTGGTGTTTGTGCTCAAGGCTAGCACTCTACCACTTGAGCCACAGCTCCACTTCTGGCTGTTTGCTGGTTAATTGGAAACGAGTTTTCTGCCCAGGCTGGGCTTCAAACTGTGATCCTCAGATCTCAGCCTTCTGAGTAGCCAGGATGACAGGTGTGAGCCACAGATGCCCAGCTCTGAATCATCATCCCGCACACAAGTACTTGGTCCTTGATTCCCTACCCTGAAGCCATCAACCCTAAAATGTTTCCTTTATTTATTTATTTTGGCGGTTGTGGGGCTTGAACTCTGGGCCTGGGCGCTGTCCCTCAGCTCTTCAGCTCAAGGCTAGCGCTCTACCACTTGAGCCACAGCGCCACTTCCGGTTTTCTGGTGGTTTATTGGAGATAGGAGTCTCACGGTCTCTCCTGCCCGGGCTGGCGAACCGCGATCCTCAGATCTCAGCCTCCTGAGTAGCTAGCATTACAGGCGTGAGCCACCAGCGCCCGGCTGTTTCCTTTATTTTTAATTTCCTCTTCTTCTTCCTTCAGTGATGTATTCCGAACAAAGAATTTCCTGCCACACTTTGGAAAGATGCTGGAGAATATTTTCATGCCAGTGTTCGAAGCCACCATCAACCCCCAGGCTCACCCGGAGCTCAGCATCTTCCTCAAGCATGTAAGCCTGACCCCTGCACGCAGGCCTGCCTGTAGGGAGCTGCTCAGGAACTTACCCCTCCCCACCATGTTATATCCTTGTGTTTATGTGTTTATACCTCCTCCTTTCCTTGAAAGTTTTCCCTCTTCTATGTTTGTTTGTGCCTGAACAGGGGCTTGAACGCAGGGTCTTACATTCTGGGTTGGCTTTTTCACACAAGGCTGGTACTCTACCATTTGAGCCACAGCTTTTTGCTGGTTAATCATAGATCAGAGTCTCATGGGCTTCCCCACCCAAGCTGGCTTGGAACCTCAAGCCTCAGATCTCAGCCTCCTGGGTAGCTAGGATTGGAGGTGTGAGCCACTGGTACCTGGCCTGAAAGTCTGTTTCTTGACAGATTACTGGCTTTGACAGCGTGGATGATGAGTCCAAACACAGTGGCCACATGTTCTCCTCCAAGAGTCCCAAACCTGAGGACTGGACAATGGAAAAGAATCCGTCCTACACTTACTATGCCTACTACATGTATGCAAACATCACCATACTCAATAGCCTGCGAAAGTAAGTACCACCCACCCCGCTGGGGGAGCGGCTCCCTCCAGCTCTTTCCTCCTGCCCTGTGGTTCTCTGTCCAGGGCCTCCACGCACCTGTGTGGTATTTCTGATTGGCCTAAACACACATTTCTTTCCTTAATTTTTCCTTCAGTTTATTCATTTAGGGCCAGGAATAGACACTCTTGTTGCTTTCAGTAACTTACTTATCTTGCATTGGAAATTTAGATATTTGCACTTTTCACTTATACGATTTATTATAAAACCTCTTGTGTCTTACTCTTCTACATATCTCTGGGTAAGGAACAGATGAAATCATAATGGTTATAATGCCCCAGGAGACAAGTCTGATTCACTCTTATCTCCAATGAACCAGCACAAAGCCAGAAGTAGAGGTGTGGCTCAAGGGGCAGAGCCAGCTGAGAGCAAGAAGGCCAGCAGAGTCTGAGGCCCTGAGTTCAAGCCTCAGTACCTGCACACATGGAAAGGTTTCTAGTCAGATAGTTAAGACAATAATTTCGAATCATGTGTCCCCAAATCCTTACAGTACAGCTGCTCCCTTCCCAACTGTTGATTTTTTTTGTTTGTTTGGTTGTGGGACTTGAACTCTGGGCCTGGGCACTGTCTCTGAGCTCTTCAGCTCAAGGCTAGTGCTCTACCACTTGAGCCTCAGCGCCACTTCCAGCTTTTTCTGTGTATGTGGTGCTGAGGAATCGAACCCAGGACCTCATGCTTGCAAGGCAAGCACTCTACCGCTGAGCCTACCTTCCCAGCCCAACTGTTGATTTTTTTTTTAGACACTGCAGTTCCTACAGTGGTTTCCTCTCCGCAGGGAGCGTGGCATGAACACATTTCTGTTCCGGCCTCACTGTGGAGAAGCTGGGGCTCTCACCCACCTCATGACAGCGTTCATGATAGCGGATAATATCTCTCATGGCCTCAACTTAAAAAAGGTGAGTTGGAGGTGCTTCTTTTTCCTTTTGTGTTTTGTTTTGTTTTGTTTGGGTTGTGGGGCTTGAACTCAGGGCCTGGGTGTTGTCCCTGAGCTCTTTCGCTCAAGGCTAGTGCTCTACCACTTGAGCCATAGCACCACTTCTGGGCTTTGAGTGGTTAACTGGAGATTAAGAATCTCATGGATTTTCCTGCCCAGGCTGGCTTGGAATCACAATCCTCAGATCTCAGCCTTCTGAGTAGCTAGGATTATAGGTGTGAGCCACCAGCCCCTTTAGATTGGAGTTGGAGGTATCTTCTTTGTCCTGCTACCGCGGGGTTACAAGTCCTTACCAACACTGGGATCTAATTCATGTAGAGCATAATTTTTTTTTTTGCCAGTCTTGGGTCTTGAACTCAGGGCCTGGGCACTGTCCCTGAGCTTCTTTTGCTCAAGGCTAGCACTCTACCACTTGCCAGCTTTTTCTGTGTATGTGGTACTGAGGAGGGCTTATGCATGCTAGGCAAGTACTCTACCACTGAGCGTAAGTTTTTCAGTTAGGCATACACCTGTAATTCCAGCTACTCAGAAGGCTGAGAGCTGAGGATCAAGGTTCAAAGTCAGCTAAGATAGAAAAGTCTGTGGGACTCTTATCTCCAATTATCCAATAGAAAGCCAGAAGTGGAGAAGTAGCTCAAGTGGTAGAGAGGAAAAAGCTAAGGGTCAGAGCCCAGGCCCTGAGTTCAAGCCCTAGTTGCTTCTCCAGCTGAGTTAATACAGATCACAAAAGAATTCTAACTCAGACTCTACCAGGGATAAGTCCGAGGCAGCCTAGCTTCCCCTGGAGCTAGATCAGGCCAGATTTCTTGTTAGAGCATGCGTTCGAATGTCTCTTGTAGGAGTCAGAGCTTTCGTGTAGCTAGGAAAAAAGCTCTCAGGGCAGAGTCTTTGAGCTAAGTCAGATAGCCCAGACAAGAGATGGAGCAAATTAAAGCTCAAATTTAAACAACTCTTGAGTGGACTCATACTTCAGAAGATGAATGATGCCAGATACATTTATTTTAAATAGTTTTCATATTAAAAATACTAAAATCCTTCTTTACAAGAGTTAAAGAGCGACTGTGTTGTTGAAAGGGAACCGAGAAGCTGTCTGGGGCACGAGGTTCTGTCTGTCTGTTAATGATTCTCCCTTTTCCTTTCAGAGTGCGGTGTTGCAGTACTTGTTTTTCTTAGCCCAGATTCCCATTGCCATGTCGCCGTTAAGTAACAACAGCCTTTTTCTCGAATATGCCAAAAATCCCTTTCTAGATTTCCTCCAGAAAGGGCTAATGATCTCCCTGTCTACAGATGACCCCATGCAATTCCACTTCACTAAGGTATACATGTGTGATTATTTATCTAGTGCTGTATTGAGGCTTGCACTCAGGGCCTCAAACTTTTGCTTAGCTTTTTTTGCTCAAGGCTAGCGCTCTACCAATTGAGCTACAGCTTCACTTCTAGCTTTTTGGTGGCTCACTGGAAATAAAGTCTCTTGGATTTTTCCTGCTGAGGCGGGCTTTGAACTCAGATCCTCAGCTCTCAGCCTCCTGAGTAGCTGGCATGCCAGGTATGAGCTACTGGTGCCTGCCTTACATGTGAGATCTTGAGCAATACAAGTATGTTTTACTGAGCCATTATTTTCCACCCTAAACATGAAAGCCAAATGAAGATACTTCATTATTGTCGTTGTAAGGTACATATCATTTCTTTTGTTAATGCATTCTTCCTCTCTTTCTCCACTTAAAAATTACTGCAGGAGCCCCTGATGGAGGAATATGCCATTGCTGCCCAGGTCTTCAAGCTGAGCACCTGTGACATGTGCGAAGTAGCGAGAAACAGTGTTCTGCAGTGTGGGCTTTCTCACCAGGTATATCTGTCCTTAACTGGCTCCTCCTCTGGATGGAGGGTCTGATGACTTGAATACTGGAAAATCAGTTGGGGACACACATACAGAAAAGCTGTCCTATGAGCTGGGCACAATGGGTCACATCTGTAGTCTCAGGTGTTTGGGAGGCAGAGATAGGATGATCACCATTCCAGGCTAGTCTAACATTCTTTTTTCTTTTTTTTGGTCCAGTTTTGGAGCCTGAACTCTGGGCCTGAGCACTGTCCCTCAGCTCTTCAGCTCAAGGCTAGTGCCCTACCACTTGAGCCACAGCGCCACTTCCAGCTTTTTTCTTATGTGGTGCTGAGGAATTGAACCCAGGGCCTCAGGCATGCAAGGCAAGCGCTCTACCACTGAGCCACCTTCCCAGCCCTAGTCTAACATTCTTGACAGTTAACTGGAGGTAGAGTCTTTCCGACTTTTCTGCCTGGGCTGGCTTCAAATGGCGATCCTCAGATCTCTGTGTCCTGAGAAAGTAGGCCTACAGGAGTAGGACGCAGATGCTAGCCTGGGAGATGCAATCACTGCCTGCATCAAGGTTAAAAGCAACAACAATCTGCTTCCATGTATCTTGCAGGAGAAAGTCAAGTTTCTGGGTGATAATTACCTTGAGGAAGGACCACTTGGCAACGACATCCGGAGAACAAATGTGGCCCAGATCCGCATGGCCTATCGCTACGAGACCTGGTGTTATGAGCTCAATTTAATGGCAGAGGGCCTTAAATCCACAGAATAAAGTAAATAAGTTTATACCAGGCATGACATTTCTGCTGTGGTGTCTCAATCAGCACTGGTTATGGAATCCCTATTAGAAGCCCAGGATTAAATAAGATGCTTCACAGATACAATTTCACTTAATCTTTTCCATAACTTTATAAAGCAGATATTGTGAGAAAAGTGAATAAAGTTAGTAAGGCTAACCTCTCAGACGAGAAAACACCTATTGACAACTAGGTTTGTCTGATTCCAGAAGCTCTGTAACTTTCAGGAATAACTGTTATCAAAGCCAGATAAAGCTGGCACCTATGGCTCACACCTGTAATTTTAGCTCCTCAGGAAGCTGAGATCTGAGGATCTGTTGAAAGCCAGCCTGGGCAGAAAAGTTTGTGTGAAGTCGGGCACTGGTGGCTCACAACTGTAATCTTAGCTACTCAAGGAGGCTGATGTCTGAGGATCACAGTTCAAAGCCAGCCTAGGCAGGAAAGTCTGTGAGACTCTTATCTCCAATGAACCACCAGGAAATGGGAAGTGGCTCAAGTGGTAGAGTGCTAGCCTTGAGCTGAAGAGCTGAGGGCCAGCACCCAGGCCTAGAGTTCAAACCCCACAACTGACAAAAAAGAAAAAAGAAAGAAAGAAAAAAAGAAAGAGAGAGAGGGAGGGAATGAGGGAGGAAGGAAGGAAAAGTTCATGTGACTTCATCTTCAATTAACCACAAAAAAACAAAAACAAAACAAAACAGAAGTTGAGCTGTGGCTTAAGTAGTAAAAATGCCAAATGAGAGAAAGCAGGCCTTGAGTTCAAACCCAACTACCAGAACAAAAAAAGCCAACTACAAATGCATGCGAATGCCTTGATACTGAGAAAATACAGGGTTTTAGTTAATAGAATCAAACCTCATTAAGGCACTCAGAATAATTTTAAAGCTCTTTGACACAGAAGTATAGTGGCACAGACCAAGAGAGAATGGGCACTTGCCAATATAGACATCAGCATTTATGAGTCCTTCTCGGGGAAGATTTGTCTTAGAAGAGGATTCTCAAAGTTACACGTGTAACTTTCCAGCAGTATACCTATTACTCTTTAGGAGAAACTCCAGATATCCAGATTCTATTTCCACACATATAACTATGTTGCCACCTAGTGGCAGGGCTGATACTTCAATTTATTTGATAAGCAATGATTGATCCAAATGCAAAGTCTCAGGTTCTAGACATTGAAGACATAGAGAATAGGTATTCATGTCCTGGCTGGGAAGGTAGCCCAGTGGTAGAGCGCTTGCCTTGCATGCATCAGACCCTGGGTTCCATTCCTCAGCACCACATAAGCAAAAAGAAAAAAAAAGCCGGAAGTGGCGCTGTGGTAGAGCGCTAGCCTTGAGCTGAAGAGCTGAGGGACAGCGCCCAGGCCCAGAGTTCAGGCCCCATGACCGGACCCCCCCCC
>NW_012267294.1:5665085-5679499 GCF_000151885.1 Dipodomys ordii | reverse complement strand
GGGTGGGACGCGGGCGGCCGCCGAGCCCTGCGGCCTCGGCGTCCCTGTTCCTGGGCCCTGGAACCCTGGGCCCGGCGGCTTGGCAGGACGCGATCCCTCATCCCGCGCACGTCCTCGAGGGCCGGGAGGGCGCCGCAGCATCCCGGGTTCGATTCCCGAGCTGCACCCCGGCAGGCCGGGGAAGCCGCTTCCCGCAAGGTCGTTCTCCTTGGCAGTGTGGTCCGTTTTAACCGTCGATGGAAAGTTCTGGAATAGCACCTATCCGTGCGTGGTTGCAGAATCGTTCACTATGAAGTTTGGTATAAACACCAACCCTGGCTGGGAACCGTGCTCCCTCCTGTCATCTCGGCCACTCAGGAGGATGAGATCTGAGGATCCCGGTTCGAAGCCAGCCCGGGCAGGAAAGTCCACCAGAAAACCGGAAGTGGCCCTGTGGCTTAGGTGGTGGAACGCCAGCCATGAGCCCAGGAAGCCCAGGGGCGGCACCCAGGCCCGAGCTGAGGCCCTACAACCGCTGTGGGTTTTTCTTCAGTCTTTATTACAGACATTTGCTTTCTTTACTGCCAGTAGGTGTATCCGGAGGTTTAGAAAGGAGTTGGGAATTAAATAAATAGCAATTTGTAACTAGCAGTCTTCTATGGGGAGATACTCTGAAGAGTATTCTGGAATAATTTCTTAGGCAGAAACCAGGAGATGTAAGAATTGTGTCTCTTAATCTTTTAGTAGTTGTGTGTGGGGCGGGGAGAGCTTGCAATGGATTTCTGTAGATAAAGGAAAATACTAATTTTTCAGATTGATAATAGGCATTGTTTTTGTTAGTAGTGGGTCTTGAACTCAGGACCTGATTACATCCCCTGAGCTTTTTTGTTCAAAGCTAGTGCTCTACCACTTTGAGCTACAGTGCCACTTCTAGTTTTTCTGGTGGTTTATTGGAGATAAGAGTCTCACGGACTTTTCTTCCCAGGTTGGCTTCCAACTGTGATCCTCAGATCTCAGCCTCCTGTGTAGCTAGGATGACAGATGTGAGCCACCAGTGCCCGGCTGGCAGTTTCCTGAAGCTGGATATCACATTGATTTTTAAATAATCTGTTGTGAATCTTACAGACAAGAATTATAGCCCCTGTATCAAATTAAACGCAAGTCAAGGGGCCATTACTAATTCCTATTTTAAAACTTGAGGAAGTACAGGTATGGCTCCAGTGGTAGAGCACCAGCCTTGAAAGGAAAGGCAAAGCACGAGTGAGAGGCCCCGAGTTCAAGTTATAAAAAAGAATTTCCTGAGGCTGGGAAGTGCTTGCCTTGCATGCATGAGGCCCTGGGATCAATTCCTCAGTGTCTCATAAACAGAAAAAGCCAGAAGTGGCACTGTGGCTGAAGTGGTAGAGCACTAGCCTTGAGCTGAAGAGCTCAGAGACAGCAACCAGGCCTAGAGTTCTAGCCCCACGAATGACAAAAAAAAAGAATTTCCTAAATAAAACTTTTTTTTTTTAAATGGGGCTTGAATTCAGAACGTGGGTGCTGTTCTCTTTTGCTCAAGGCTAGTGCTTGACCACTTGAGCTACAGTGCCACTTCTGTTTTTCTGGAGTTAATTGGAGATAAGAATCTCAGCTGGTTGCCAGGGCTCATACCTGTAATCCTAGCTACTCTGGAGGCTGAGATCTAAGGATGGAGGTTCAAAGCCAACCTAAACAAGAAAGTCTATGAGACTCTTATCTCCAATTAACCATATAAAAACTGGAAGTCACGCAGTGGTTTAAAGTGGTAGAGCACTAGCCTTGAGTAAAAAAGCTCAGGGACAGTGCCCCTGAGTTCAAGCCCCATGACCCACAATAAAATAAAATCAAAGAAAATGTGATTTTAAGCCCTTACTCCATAATTAGTCCATTTATAACTTACTGGTCTCACAGGCCTGGGATCTCACAATCACATTAGTCTTTGACACTTGTTGGATCCCTGGCATTGTTTTAACATTTACATGGTGCTCACCTATGACAAGTGTGTAATTCGTTCCATCTAGGGGATTATACTAAGTAGGTAATTGTTAGAAAATCTGTTTTGAAAGCTGATTGTAACAGCCTGGCCATCAGCTAGCATTTGCCGGGACCTCTTCTATAGGAGGCAGTATTCTGAATTTGTTAGAATGTATTACTTTATTTAATCCTCAGAGCAGCATCCTGAAAGATGCTCACTGAGAGCCAGAGAGAAGTTGAGTGACTTGTGGTTGACCAACAGACTCATGAGGCGGTCGCCGGGCCCCAGAGACCCTCACCTTTACCTGGGCACTGCTGAGCTTCAGTGACACATGAAATCCCACTGGTATCTAGAATTCTGTGGGGGAACTTCTTTGAAAAGGGAGTTGAAGGAACAGAGAAAGGGAAGAGAGAGAGAAGAGAGCAAAGAGAAAAACTGGTATTGCAAGATACAGATGAAGGCATGTACAAGGTACAATTTAATTATCCTCTGTATGCAATTTTTTTTTTTTTGGGCTGGTGAATGACATGGGATTCTTCTTGTTTCTGAACTCCCAGTCACTCAGCCTGTCCAGTCACAGTATTGTCTTAACAATATAAGAGCTGTTTATTTTTCAATATGGAGTTTTTAGTATCTATAATCAAACCATAAGTTAAATGTTAGATTCAAGAAAAGCAAATGTGATGATGGCCCCTGCCTGTGATTCCAGTACTTAGGAAGCTTGTTTGAGGCCAGCCCAGCCAAACTCTCTCAGAAAAACAAAAGAAAACCTGCCATCCTTATAGTTTCAGTGTAATAACCAAAATGCAGGGTTTAATGGGGAACACTGGTGGGGGAGGATTATACAATGTATTTGCCAGGCCCTGTTGGCTCACACCTGTAATTCTAGCTACTCAGGAGGCCTAGATCTAAGGATAGAGGTTCAAAGCCAACCTTGGCACAAAAGTTCACGAGATTCTTTTTTTTTTTTTTTGGGTCCGGTCATGGGGCCTGAACTCTGGGCCTGGGCACTGTCCCTAAGCTCTTCAGCTCAAGGCGAGCGCTCTACCACTTGAGCCACAGCGCCACTTCCGGCTTTTTTGTTTTTGCTAATGTGGTGCTGAGGAATCGAACCCAGGGCCTCAGGCATGCAAGGCAAGCGCTTTAACCACTGAGCCACCTTCCCAGCCCCTTCACGAGATTCTTATCTCCAGTTAACCACTAAAAATCTAGAAGTAGAGCTGTGGCTTAAGTGATAGAGCACTAGCCTTGAGTGAAGAAAACAAGGGACAGTGCCCAGGCCCTGAGTTCAAGCCCTAGGACTGGCACTAAGACACAAGAAAAAATGCTATATTTGCATTTTGATTTGTGGGATGAATAGGAGGTTGATGAGCTGTGAAAGTTGTGATGAAAGACCAGGGAGTTATGTGAAAGTGTTGAGGAATGTATTGTAATCACTACAGGGCAGAATCACAGAGACAGACAATGCTCGTGACAGAATGGAGAAGGGAGCTGGAGTGCTTTTGAAGCACTTTGAAGTCCTAGGTGTTTTTATAAACCACGTTAGATTCAGGCAAGGAAGAATGTATAATTCGGAGAAGGAGAGCAGCAATAGCGTGCTGATACCTGGTATGTGAGAGCCCAGCGTCATCCTAGGGACCTTAGACTTGATCCTGAAGACTGTGGAGAGTCTGCAGAGGCAGAGGGAGGGTGCCGGAAGGGAGGCCTAATGGAGGGAGATAGGCGAGTAAGTACACAGAGGAGCAGTCTAGATGAAACCATGAGGGCCTGGGTAGTTTATCCTGCACTGAGGTGGAGGAGAGCCGATTGATAAGGTGAAGATGCAAGTTATTGGAGCTTCAAAATCAGCTAGCTCTATGTTTGCAGTCCTTGCAACTTGGAAGGCTGAGATCTGAGCATTACAGTTCAAAGTCAACAAGGGCAGGAAAGATCATGAGACTCCTGCCTCCCCCTAACCATCGAAAAGCCAAAAGTGGAGCTCAGGTGGTAGAGGGCCAGCTTTGAGTGAAGAAGGTGAGAGACGGAGCCCAGACCTGAGCTCAGGCCCTGAGAGCAGCACCAAGAGAAACCAAAACAAAGCTACCTCTGAAGGATCACCACATGGAAGGACTTCTTTGTTATCTTGGAAAATGTTTGGATAAAAGATTTTTTGTTTGTTTTTAAGTTTTAATAAGGATTTTAATATGACAAACTTAAGGTTGGGAAAAATGGAGAGAGGCACATTTCCTGTTCCCTGTGCAGGAAATGGAAGTTGCAGACTCTCACTTTGTTTTATTTTTTAATGTGGAAGGAACTTGAGTTTGAAGTTTCCATAGAATGTTAAGGTGGAAATAACCAAGATAGGACCCTGGGTAGCCAGCCCCCAGGCAGCCCAAATGTAAGGCTGTTTGTTGAGATACTATTTAGAATTAATTAGCAACTCAGAACAGTGGTTTTACAAACCTGTAAAGTAATCCTAGGTACTCAGGAGGCTGAGATCTGAGAATAAAGGTTTGAAACTGGTAGAAGTGGTGGAGTACCAGCTGTGAGCCTAAAGAATAAGCGGGCCCCAGTTCAAGTACCAGAGCCAACATACTCATTCACACATAAAGTTTGGAACTCATTCACTCACTTATTCCAGAAATAGAATTGTCCAGTGTTATTGGAGCCCCTCTTTGTAAAAAATAAAAACAACTTGGTGGCAAATTCACCACCACTCTGGAAAGTAGATCTAGTTATAAAATTAATTTTGCTTGTGTGTGTTTTTATTCTCCAGGCATGTACATGCCTGGAGGCAAACCTGTGAATGCCTGATAGCCTGTCAGTAACTGTCAGCTCTCTGCAGAAAGTCAGAGGTAGAGCAGGAAAGCACAAACAAACCTTCCTTTTCAGACTTTTGCAAACTTATTTATTTTTTTGTTGGTTGTGAGACTTGAACTCTGGGCCTGGGCACTGTCCCTTAGCTCTTCAGCTTATGGAGAGTGTTCTAACACTTGAGTCACAGTGCCCCTTCTGGTTTTCTAGTGGTTTATTGGAGATGCCTCACAGACTTTCCTGCCTGGCTGGCTTTGCACCGTGATCCTCAGATCTCAGCCTCCTGAGTAGCTAGGATTAGAGGCGTGAGCCACCAGCGCCCGGCTGACTTTTACAAATTTAGATGTATTAATAAGGTAAGCTGGTTCTTCCATCCTGATAACCAACCTTACTCAGATTTGACACCAGACCTCTTGGCCATTTTGGAAGGTCACATGACCCCAGGTTGCACATTACAGCTTTGAAGGCATTTTCAAAATTAATGTTTCTAACATATTTTCTTCATTGGTAGTAGTATTAGAATAAGTGCATGTTTTCCTGAGGTAGAGGTGCAAACTTGTTTTCTGTAAAGTAAATACTTTAGACTTTGCAAGCCAGTCTGTTAAAACTGCCTATGCAAGAAACCATAGATGAAATTATGTAAAACTTTATTTGTAGACACATTTGAAGCTCTATAATCACAAAATCACAAAATATTTCCTTGTTTTACTTTCCATCCCCACCGTGTGTGTGTGTGTGTGTGTGTGTGTATTAGAACTTGAACTCAGGGCCTTGCACTCTGTGTGTGTGTGTGTATGTGTATTAGAACTTGAACTCAGGGCCTTGCACTCTTCCTTAGCTTCTGCCTTTCCCCACCAAAGTTGGCACACTACTACTTGAGCCACTCCTCCAATTCTGGCTTTTTGCTGGTTAATTGGCGATCAGACTCAGACTTTTTTTGCCCAGGCTGGATTCAAACCTCCATCCTTAGATCTTAGCCTCCTGGATAGCTATGATGAGGAGTGAACCTCCCACCTCCCCACATTTAAAAATGTAAAACAAACACTTTTACCTCCCAGCCTAACACAAACAGGCAGTTTTCCAAGGATAGCTCATGGGCAGGCCGCCTCTGCCAGTCATGTACTAATGAATGTTCTTTGAAACAGTTATATTTGTGCTTAGTTCAAAAACAAATCCTGGTTCTTTTAAAGTTATACTTTTTGTTTCAAAATCCTAGTACATGAGTATCTGAAAAATTTTAATTTATCCTGGTTCTCATAAATGGAACATATTTCCTTTATTGGTTTTGAACCTGACATTATGGACAAATAGATTAACTTATGTAATGTCAGTAGGAAAACATAAGTTCTTTTTTGTCTTTTGTGGAAGTGGGGATTGAACCTACGGCCTCCCACAAGGTAGGTGAGTGTTCTTCTACGTGAGCTACATGCCCAGCCACTTACTTTTTTGTATTTTGCTTTTGAGACAGGCTTTACCCGGGCTACCCTTGAAATCTCCATCTTGCCTCCTCTGCCTGCTCAGCTGCTTCCCTGCCTGGGATTACAGGTGTGTACCACCAGTGCCCTGTTAAAATTTAAAACAGTTTGGTGAGTGTGTGAGTTCTTCTTGCTACAATTTAAAGAGAGTTGCTTTTTATCCTCTCTGTTCCCATGGGCATGGAAAACAAAAGTCTCAAGCTGTGTGTGATATGTTTGAATTGGTTACTTAGCAATCTGAAGCATGATTTTGTATTTAAATATTCCTTGTTACTTCTTGATACTCTGATTGAATTAGAGTCCATAAAGGCAGTAATGACAGGGCATGCTGGAGAATAGCAGTGCCTGTCCACACAGTATTTATGAAAATCTCCTTGTTGTTGGCTCCTGTTTAAACTAAGGGTTAGCAGAGCAAAAGGGGAATGTGAGGAGGAGAGTTGAGTAATTTGATCATAATCATAATTTGGTGGTTGTCATTTCATAGCTTATTTACATTAACATAATTCAAGGTCAAGCACAGTGGGGGAGGACTTTACTGTTGCTAAAAGTTTTATTTTTGAATTTTAAATGTATTCTTCAAGGGTGATAATTTAAGCATTCAGTCATCATTATTTAAAAACCAGACTAGGTCAATTGCCTTTAAATGTATTATTTTATTATAAGAAGAAAACATCAAGTAAAAAATCATAGAGGAATATTGAGTCCTTCATCCTTAATGTGAAAACATTGAGCTGGTGCCAGTGACTCACATCTGTAATACTGGCTAATCAGAAGGGTGAGATCTGAGGATCATGTTTCAAAGCCAGCTGAGACAGGAAACTCCTTGAGACTAAAGTGGTAGAGCCTCAGCCTGTTGGGGTCAGGCTAAGAGACAGTGCCCAGTACAGCACAGAGATACACAAAAGAAGCTGGATTGCTGGGTAGAATATAGAGCTATTTTTGCCACTTACGACACCTTACTGTTTCAGCTAGAATTTTCAACCCTGACACAATTAAGAGCAAAACGATAAAACACACTGAAATGAGTTTGATATGTGTGTAGTTTTGTCCTGGTGTTTTCCGGACTGAATTTATGAACAGAAAGTGCTAACTTTCATTAAGTGAAGTCTTTTCCAATTTTAGATTTTTATTTTTGCCAGTCCTGGGGCTTGAACTCTGGGCCTGGGTGCTGTCCCTCAGCTCTTCAGCTCAAGGTGAATGCTCAACCACTTGAGCCACAGCGCCACTTCCGGCTTTTTCTGTGTATGTGGTACTGAGGAATCGAATCCAGGGCCTCATGCATGCGAAGCAAGTACTCTACCACTGAACCACATTCCCAGTCCCTAAAATTTATATTATTTGTCCTACAATGTACTTAAATAAAACATATTTGATCTTAATTTTATATCATGCTTGTCATATGAAGGAGATAATTGTTCTGTAAAATGAGTTTTCTATGTCTTGTGTGATGCCAGGTATATTTTTTTGTGTGTCAGTTGTGGGGACTAGAACTTGGGGCCTGGGTGCTGTCCCTGATCAGGGATAGGACTCTACTATTTTGAGCCACAGGACCACTTCTAGTTTTCTGGTGATTAGATGAAGATCTGAGTCTCATGGACTTTTCTTGCCTGGGCTGGCATTGAACTAGGATCCTCAGACCTTAGCTGGGATGACAGGTGTGAGCCACTGGTGCCTGGCTTTATTTTTTGTGTGTCAGTACTGGGGCTTGACTTCAGAGCCTGGGTGCTGTCCCATTCAAGGCTGGTCCTGTACCACTTGAAGAACAGCTCCACTTTTGGCTATTTGGTGGTTTATTGGAGATAAGTCACATGGACTTTTTTGACCTATAAGCTTTGAACCCCAATCTCGACTTGGCCTCTTTACACACACCTCATTTTCCTTCCTTTTCCCTCCCCCCTCCTTCCTCCTTCTTCCCCGTTTTTGTTGCATATTCCTCTCCTCCTTCTCCCTTCCCATTTGTCTCCCCTTGGTTACTTTCTCTTCTTCCCTCCTCTTTCACTCTCCTCTCCTCCTCTCTCTCCTTTCTCACTTCTCTCTTTGTCCTCTCTGTCCTCTCTCTCTCCTTTCTCCTCTCTCTCTCTCTGTCTCTCTCTCTCATACTGGGGCTTGAATGCAAGTCCTGGGTGCTGCTGTCCCTGAGCTTTTTTTTTTTTTTTTTTGCCAGTCCTCAGGGCCTGGGCACTGCCCCTAAGCTGCTTTTCCTCAAGGCTAGCACTCTACCACTTCAGCCACAGAGCCACTTCCGGCCTTTCTGCTTTATCTGGTACTGAGGAATGGAACTCAGGGCTTCATGCATGCTAGGCAAGCACTCTACGACTAAGCCACATTCCCAGCCCTCCCAGAGGTTTTTTCTCTACTACTTGAACCACAACTCCACTTCTGGCTGTTAGCTGGCTAATTGGAGATAAGAATCTCAGGACTTTCATGCAGGCTTTAAACCTCGATCCTCAGATCTCAGCCTCCCAAGCTGATGCTCTATCACTTTGAGCCACAGTGTCACAGCTTATTGATAGTTAATTGGATATAAGAGTCTCATGGGCTTTCTTGCCCTGACTTTTAATTGTGATATTCAGATCTCAGCCTCTTCAGTAGCTAGGATTACAGGGGTGAGTCACTGGTGCCCAGCTTTTGAATTCTCCTTGGCTACATGACAAGGACCCTTTTCCTCCTGTGATGTCTGCTACCCTCCTTACCCTAGTTTCTCTCTGTCTTCCCCTCAGCAGACAGTCATGCCTGCTGTTACAGAGAAAATAGGAGCCACAGGATGGGAAGCTCCTGGGTGGTGCAGACCCTCAGCCGGCCAGTCCCCTGTGTCCTCACCTTCTGTGGCCTGACCTCCTGCTCTTTTCCTGATGACAGCCCTTGCTCCGGGTCCTGCTGAGCACCCCTCCCTCTCCTGCCTGGGGGGGCTCTGCCCTCTAGCTGTGTTTCTCCACTAACTCCTAACCACCAGTGTTTAAATATAACTTCCTTCTTTCCTGTGTTAAGAAAGAATAGCTTTCCTGGACCTCCTGTGCCTACTTGCCTACTTCGGTTAACTCTTTGAAGGGTTCTCTGAAGTTGCTTTTTCTGACCTTCTTTTCTCACTTTTCACCCCCTACACATGTGCTCTACCTGTGTGGAACCACACGTCTACCCTTTTCACTTTTGTTATTGTTTGAATAGGCTCCTATGTTTATGCCTGGGCTAGCCTGGACTTCAGTCATCATGTTTCCACTTCTGCCCTAGCCAGGGTGACAGTTGTGCACACTGCACCCAGTTTTTTTTATTGGTGGAGGTGGGGGCTCATGAACTCCTTTTCTCAGACTGGTTTTGAATCATAATGCTTACTGGTGTGAACCACCACACCCTTCTTTTGTCTACAACGTGTCAGGAATGGAGTTACCATCCAGGACATATGTTCACTGACCCCGAGTGCCAGGGAACCTGCCTATTTTGGAGTTTACAAAGCTGAATTTAACCAAGCAGGATGATGTCTCAAGTCATTGTTAAAATAATGATTATATAGTAATAAAGGAAATGTGGTATAGAATGGTAAGGAATAAGTGAGCTAGATTTGGGTATGGTACCTTATACCTGAAATACCAACTGCCTGGGAGGAAGGAGGACCTCAAGTTTGGTGCCAGCCTCAATTAAGTGATGAGACCCTCATAGCCTTAAGAGACAAAAATGAGTTTGAACAGTTTACATAGAAACCATCGTGTGATGGCACGATGTGCCAGAGTGGCTGGCATTAAAAGGATGGCTTGTTTCAAGGGGTGGTAGCAGCAAGAGAGACTAGAATTCATGTTTGCAGGGAGAGTACAAATTGGTACATTACTCTCCTTTTTTTTTTTTTTGCCAGTCCTGGGGCTTGAACTCAGGGCCTGAGCACTGTCCCTGAGCTTTCTTTTGCTCAAGGCTAGCACTCTACCATTTGAGCCACTTCCAGCTTTTTCTGTGTATGTTGTGTTGAGGAATGGAACCCAGGGCTTCATGCATGATAGGCAAGCTCTCTACCATGAAGCCACATTCCCAGGTCAGTACTCTCCTTTTTTTATGCCAGTTCTGGGGCTTGAACTTGGGGCCTTGTGCTTTTGCTGCATGGCTTTTTTCTCTCAAGACTGGTGCTCTACCACTTGAAACTACAGCTCTACTTCCAACCTTTTGATTGTTAGTTGGAGATAAAAATCTCACAGATTTTCCTGCCTGGGCTGGTTTTGAACTGTGATCCTCAAATCTCAGCCTCCTGAATAGCTAGGATTACTGGTGTGAGCCTCAGTACTTTCTTTCTAGTAATCCCCACAGCTAATTAATTGCAATTCTCTGTATAGCTTTGAAGGATGAAGAACTGATATCAGCAGAACCAACTTTTGGCCATGATGCTTTGATACCTTTCACTGCTCTCACACCTTGGGTATCTGGTTCCTATTGTTTTGATTTTGTTCTTTGAGGCCTTCTGAAATGCAGAGAAGACAGGAAAAGCATTTGAAATCCTCTTGTATTAGTTGATACTGTTGTGTTTGTCCACAAAACAGTTGTCCACAATGGGAAAGCACTCAAGCTTCAGAGAAAAGCAAAGCAAGGTTACTAATCCAGTTCAGCCTCAGCCTGCTCATCCACAGGAGAATAGTAGATCTGCTAGTGTGAGTAATGCTAACTTCCTGTCAATGGCTGTGAGGATTAGATGTAGTAAAGGGGGTGCTTTGCATAGTGCTCAGCACGTGTGAATGCTTACTAAATAATGATTGCCACCCTCTAAATGATGATCTTCCTGGAGTTTCTCTCTTTACTTTTTTTTTTTTTTGGAGCCTGTCTTGGAGCTTGAACTTGGGGTCTTGGGCACCATCTCTGAGCTTTTATGCTCAAGTCTAGAGCTCACCACTTAAACCACAGCTCCACTTCCAGCTTTTTTGGTAGTTCATTGGAGATAAGAATTCACACTTTTCTGCCCAGGCTGACTTTGAATCACAATCCTCAGATCTCAGCCTCCTGAGTAGCTTAGGATGACAAGTATGAGGATTGTGGTTCTGAGGATTGTGGTTTGAAGTCAGCTGCAGCAGAAAAGGCTGTGAGACTTTTTTTTTTTTTTTTGTCAGTCGCGGGGCTTGAACTCTGGGCTTGGGTGCTATCCTTGCGCTCTTCAGCTCAAGGCAAGCACTCTACCACTTGAGCCATAGTGCCACTACTAGTTTTCTGGTGGTTAATTGGAGATAACAATCTCACGGACTTTCCTGCCTGGGCTGGCTTTGAACGAGATCCTCAAATCTCAGCCTCCTGAGTAGCTATAAAACACTTATCTCCAGTGAACCAGCAAAAAGTGGAAAGTAGAGCTGTGGCTCAGGTGGTAGAGTGCTAACCTTGAGTGAAAAAGGTAAGAGACAGTTCCCAGGCCCTGAGTTTATTACTGACACACACAAATTAACAGAAACCCTTATGTAAGGTGGAGACAGCTGTCAAATTTAGCTTTTTACTAGCTCTATTTTGGGATGAGTTACTGAGAATCTTTGTATTGGTTTTCTAGGGATGCTGTAATAAAATTCCATAACTGGGTGGTTGCAGCAACAGAAATTCTCACAACTCTGGAGGCCAGAGGTCTGGTGACAGGTGGTGAGCAGGTTTCCTCCGAGGCTGCTCTGTCTTGTCGCTGTCAGCCCTCTTCCTGTCTTCACATGGTTATCCCTCTCTGCCTGTGCTAGTGACCCCATCTCAACTTCATTGACATACCATTGTAGGTTTTCCTGAATTGCTCACATTTATACCAAGGTTGGGAAAGCACCTGGAAAGATCAATTTCCAGCGTTTCATGTGTAGAGCACTATGAGATCACAGGAAGGCATGTCCTGCCAGGTGCTTGCATGCGTGCCCGCTGTGGCATGACAGGATCAAACATGCCTTCCTTCTTGATGGGCAGAAAATGTGGAAGTGGTGAAGGCACTGTCGGAAAGCTAAAGTAAAAAAACTTTTTTTTTCTTGCTTAATATGTTTAATGTTTATAAGAAATGTCCTGTACAACAAGGAAAAATATGTACCTTTTTTGGGGAAAATGATAAAGGCTTTTTTAAGTAATAAAATATTAAAAGGATTAAAAAACACTTGTGGCTTTCAGTTTAGGGGTGTAGCTTAGTCGTAGAGTTTGTACCTCATACATACACAAGGCCTTGGCTTTAATCCTCAGCACCCTCCACTTAAAATAAAAAGAATAAAAAAGTACAGCTAGGTGTTGGTGGCTCATGCCTGTAATCCTAGCTACTCAGGAGGCTGAGATCTGAGGATTTCAAAGCCAGCCTGGGCAGGAAAGTCTGTGAGACTCTTATCTCCAATTAATCTTCAGAAAACCGAAAGTGGCACTGTGACTCCATGTGGTAGAGTACTAGCCTTAAGCAAGAAGCACTCAGTAACAGCACCTAAGCTCAGGACTGAACAAGCAAGCAAGAAAGCAAGCAAGCAAGAACAAAAACTCTCCCAATAACACAACATCTAACCTTTCTAGGCCTATTTTTCTCATCTAGAAAATGAAGATACAGGGCTGGGAAGGTGGCTCAGTGGTAGAGTGCTTGCCTTGCATGCATGAGGCCCTGGGTTCCATCCCTCAGCACCATATAAGCAGAAAAAAAGCCGGAAGTGGCACTGTGACTCAAGTGTAGCGCTGGCCTTGAGCTGAAGAGCTGAGGGATAGCGTTCAGGCCCCATGACCGACAAAAAAAAAAAAAGAAAATGAAGATACATTCCCCTAAGGATTGCTTTTAGGAACAGATGAGCTAGTGCTTAGCAGTAGCCAGTGACTCAGTCTGTAATCTAGCTACTCAGGAGGCTGAGATCTGAGGATTTAAGTTCAAAGCCAGCCAGACTGGAAAGTCCATAGGACTCTTATCTTCAATTAACCACCAGAAAGCCAGAAGTGGAGGTATAGCTGAAGTGGTAGAGAGCTAGCCTTGAGCAAAAAAGCTCAGGGACAGCTTACAGGCCCTGAGTTTAAGCCCCAGGATTGGCACCAAAAGAAAAAAAAGGGAAAAAAGACAGAAAACTATTTTTATTATTGTGGTGCTGGCTATCATTTAAGTTAATTTGATATTGTTCATTTATACTTAAAATACTCTTAAGATATTTTCCCCATATTTAAATGAAGTGACTTCGTATCATTAAACACAGTAGCAGGCAAACATTCTTTTTTTTTTTTTTTGTCGGTCGTGGGGCTTGAACTCTGGGCCTGGGCGCTGTCCCTCAGCTCTTCAGCTCAAGGCGAGCGCTCTACCACTTGAGCTACAGCGCCACTTCCGGTTTTCTGGTGGTTTATTGGAGATAGGAGTCTCACGTTCTCTCCTGCCCGGGCTGGCTTTGAACCTCAGATCTCAGCCTCCTGAGAAGCTAGGATTATAGGCATGAGCCACCAGCGCCCGGCCAGGCAAACATTCTTACATTAAGAATTCTGTTGCCCATTTAACGGATGATGTACTGAGGAATTGCTACTGGATACTCCTCTAGGCTCTGAGAAGGTGTTAGTGAACAGGTTCACATTTCAGTGGGGGAGACAAGCAGTGAATAAACAGTCGAATCATGGAATATACAGGGCACAAGCCTATGAGGAAGGATCTGCATTTAGATTGGACAGACAGGGGAGATGCAGTTCAGTGGAGGCTGGGCACAGGGTAAGCCCAGCCACTATATCGGTAGAGATAGGAAGGATTCAAGTTTGAAGCAGCCTAGAGGTAAAGGTTATGGAGACCTCCATCTCAACACACACACACACACGCACGCACGCACGCACGCACGCACGCACGCACGCACGCACGCACGCACGCACGCACGCACGCACGCGCCGCAAGATGAGAGGTGTAGGGAGTAGGATTGTGTTCCAAAACTGGACCCATGCTAAACAAATAACAACCCCCTGCCCCCCAGATGCCCTACTGAAAAATGATGAAATACAAAAGATTGGGGCCAGGCGCCAGTGGCTCACACCTATAATCCTAGCTACTCAAGAGACTGAGATCTGAGGATCACGGTTAAAATCTGGCCTGGACAGGAAAGCTTGTGTGACTCATCTCCAATAAACCACCGGAAAACCAGAGTGGCACTGTAGCTCAAGTGGTAGAGCGCTAGCCTTGAGCTGAAATGCTGAGGGACAGCACTCAGGCCCAGAGTTCAAGCACTACAACCAACAGCAACAACAACAAAAAGATTGGGGATAGGGGC
>NW_012267294.1:5658434-5664545 GCF_000151885.1 Dipodomys ordii | reverse complement strand
AAAAAAAAAAAAAGATTGGGGATGTTAGGCAAGTGGTAACGTGCCTGCCTAGTGAACAGAAAGCCTTGAGTTCAGACCCCAGTACTGTCAAATGAATGAGTGAATACATACAAAGAACTGAGAGAGGGAGGGATGACAGTGGCCTGAATTAATGTGTTAACAGTAAGGGTGCAAATAATTGGAGTTGATGAGTTGAAGGTAGAGAGAGCCACTAGGAATTGCCTTTAGTTACAGGGATGGCTCCCAGGGGTTATGTAGCTGAGACAAGGAAATCTGCCTGTAGTTCCTGTTAAAGGAAACCGGCATCAAAGAAGAGGGACTGGAATCACTGGGAAGGTTTCATGGATAATATGCATAACCAGCTATGCAGAACACATGTAAAGTCAGCATTAGTCTAAGTCATTGGCCTGTGCCTCCCACTTCTAAATATAGTCTGCATTGTATCAGCTGTCATTTTTCATTTTTTGATTTATGAAAACCTCACAAAATTCCCATATAAATATCACAGTGGATTAGATAGAGCTGTGAAAGAATTAAATGTATTTTGAAGAGTCGCTTATGTTTCTTGTTTTGTAGTTAGGCATAGTAACTGCTAAAGGAATTTATATTGTGATTAGTACTAAGGATTTGTAAAGTTTCTGGGCTATTTTGGGAATCATTTTTAGTGACTTACAAGGCTGTTTCCCCTGATGGGAGTAAGATAAAGGCTGATATCCTGTGTGTGCTTGCTTTGAAGGATTGCTATTCAAAAAACAGCTGACAAGAGGAGAAATGTTTGAAAAGTCAAAGCAAGTTAGATACTTGCTTTTGTTTTTCTTTCCTCCATTAGATTAGGTTCTCTCATTTGCTTTAAAATATTTGTAGCTAAAGTTGATTACAAATGTTCTTAAGATTAATACCTGTAGGCTTTATTAAAAAGCTACCCAGAGGGGGCTGGGAAGGTGGCTCAGTGGTAGAGCGCTTGCCTTGCATGCTCGAGGCCCTGGGTTCGATTCCTCAGCACCACGTAAGAAAAAGAAAAAAGCCGGAAGTGGTGTTGTGGCTCAAGTGGTAGAGCACTAGCCTTGAGCTGAAGAGCTGAGGGACAGCGCCCAGGCCCAGAGTTCAGGCCCCACGACCGGACCCAAAAAAAAAAAAGCTACCCAGAGGCATTAAAATTAATAACATACTACTATTTAACATAATATACTTAGTCACGTCAACCGTTCACATTCCAACCCATTTCTTTTTTATTTTTAATATTTTTGTTGTGAAGATACTGTACAGAGGGGTTACAGTTACATGAGTAAGGTACATTTCCTATTGAGCATTGTTACCCCCTCCTTTGTTTTTCCCCAACTCTTCCTTTCCTCCCCATCCAACCCATTTCTTGAGCAGGTTTTATTGTGTTTACTTTTTTTGACATGTAATTTATACAATATTTATAGTAGCTTTTAAGCTTGAACTCAGGGCCTGTGCACTCTTGCTTAGCTTTTTCTGTTTGGTGCTCTACCACTTGAGCCACAGCTTCACTCCAGCTTTTGGGTGGTTAATTAGAGATGAGTCTCACCGACTTTTTTGGGTAGACTGACTTGAAATCACCATCTTCATAGCTCAGTCTCCTGAGTAGTTGGGATTACAGGTGTGAGCTCCCCTACCCCAACTTCCTCATTTCATATTTAAGGAAACAGAAGACTGGTAGCAGTTGTCTGTCTGAGGGGTAACTATGACATAGGTTTTTTTTTGTTTGTTTGGGGTGTTTTTGTGCCAGTCCTGGGGCTTGAATTCAGGTGTTGTTCCTATATTTTGTACTCAAGGCTAGCACTCTACCACTTGAGCCACAGTGCCACTTCCACTTTTCTGGGGGTTCATTGGAGATAAGGGTTTCATAGATGTTCCTGCCTGGGCTGGCTTTGAACCTGGACCCTCAGATCTCAGTATCCTGAGTAGCTAAGATTACAGGCATGAGCCACTGGCGCCCGGCTGTCTCTACATATTTTTGAGATATATTTATGTTATTGTGCATAATATTGGTTTATCCCTTTTTATTGCTGAGTAATAGTCGTTTGATGTAACTGTTTTAAAACTTGTTTATGTATTCCCCTGATGGTGACCTTTGGGTTGTTTCTAGTTTAGGATTATTATGAATAAAACTGTCATGAGTATTCATCTAGAAGTATTTGTAAAGATGTGTTTTCCTTTCATGTGAAACACCTACTGATAATTATCAGGTCTGATGGCACTCATATGTTTAATTCTATAAGAAACTGCCCAATTCTTTCATAAAGTGGCTATACTCTATTATACCAGCAGTGCTTGAGAGTTCCAGGCACTCTTTTTCATTTATTCCATTCTGATATATATGTAGAGTATCTAGTGTTTTAACATTCATTTTCTTGATGACTAATAATGCTGTGTGTCTTTTCATGAGCTTTATTATGCTTATTGGTTACTCATAAATCTTTTGTAAAGAGTTTGTTCATATCTTACTCAGGTTTTAATTGTGGTGTTGGCCTTACTCATTAATAGTAATAGTTAATATGTTCTGGATTTAACTCATTGTCAGTTGACACACAATTTTGTGTTCCATGTAAGAAAATTTTTTCTTTCATGAGTCATGAGATTTTTTTTTTAATTTGAATTAAAGTTTTAGTGCTAATGTTTAGGTTTCTATTTTCCTCAGGTTAGTTTTCTTTTCTTCTTTTTTAAATGCCAGTCTGGAGGCTTGAACTCAGGGCCTGGGTACTGTACCTGGGATTCTTTTTTTTTTTTTGAAAGCTAGCACTCTACCACTTGAGCCACACCCCCACTTCTGGCTTTTTCTGAGTAGTTTATTGGAGATAAAAGTCTTTCCGACTTTCTTGCCTGGTCTGGCTTCAAACCATGATCCACAGATCTCAGCCTCCTGAGTAGCTATGATGATAGCACCCAGCCTCAGGTTAGTTTCTATAAATGGTATGGGTGACAACCAGACCCCACTTCTGTATTGAAAAGGTTATTCTTTCTCCTGCTGGGTAGCAGTCAGCTGACACACAGACACATGTTCTCTACTGGGATGGGCCTTCCACCGATCCTTTTGTTTGGCCAGTCTTTTTTTTTTTAATTTTATTTTATTGTAAAGGTGATGTGTCTGGCCAGTCTTTAATGTACATTGTTTTCCTTGCTTAGCTATAGTAAGTCTTCAAGACAGGAAGACTGTTAATCTAACTGTTCTTTTTGTGAAAATTATTTAGGACACTTTATATACATCCCATTTAAAAACCTGCTGAGGGGCTGGGAAGGTGGCTTAGTGGTAGAGTGCTTGCCTAGCATGAAGCCCTAGGTTCTATTCCTCAGGACCACATAAACAGAAAAGGCCAGAAGTGGTGCTGTGTCAAGTGGTAGAGTGCTAGCCTTGAGCAAAAGAAGCTCAGGGACAGTGCTCAGGCCCTGATTTCAAGCCCCAGGACTAGCAAAAAAAATTAAAAACTTAAAAAAATCGGGGCCAGGAAGGTGGCTCAGTGGTAGAGTGCTTGCCTTGCATGCATGAGGCCCTGGGTTTGATTCCTCAGCACCACATAAGCAGAAAAGGCTGGAAGTTGCACTGTGACTCAAGTGGTAGAGTGCTAGCCTTGAGCTGAAGAGCTGAGGGACAGTGCCCCAGGCCCAGAGTTCAAGCCCTACAACTGGCAAAATAAAATCTGCTATGGCTTTGACTTGTTTGTTGTATTTTCCTGTGTGTGGTGTGTGTTTGTGTGTGTGGTGTGTGTATGTGGTGTGTGTGTGTATGGGTGTTCCGTTGAAACCTAGAGTTTGATCTCAGGGCCTTGTGCTCTCACTTAACTTTTTCACTCAAAGCTGGCACTTTCCCACTTAAGCCACATCCCTCCCATTTTTCCTGGCTAATTGGAGATAAGAATCTCCAGGATTTGTTTGCCCAGGCTGGCCTCGAACCATTACCCTCATCTTTTAGCCTTCTGAGTAGCTAGGATTGTAGGTGTGAGCACCTTAGGTAGGCTTGCTTCCCTTTGCCCTTTTAATTCTGTTTGTGCTATGTAAGGTGGTTTTTTTGTTGGCGATAGTGATGGTGGTCTTGTTGGCTATTCCTCCTCCATTTTGTTGGTATTTTTAGAAAGACATTCTTTTAGTAGTTGCATTCAGGTTTGCAACATATAAGTAACTTACTTTCAGATAATATAAAGTTACTTTTTCATAAACTGAGAAACTTAAAATTCAACACAGTGCGCACTGGGGGCTTGAGTTCATCTCCCTAGGGTGGCTCTCATCTCCTCCGCAGGCCAGTACACCTGACCTCCCTGCGGCCACGCTTCAGTTCTTACTGCCCCAGGCTGGGCCCTCGATACCCACATGGGCATGCATGGCCTGTGTGCCTAGCAGAGGGGCACAACAGTGCTGCCTGGCCCAGGCTGGCAGCACAGTGGCGTATTGGGTGAAGACCTGGGAGAGGCGTTGGCTTGGCAGAAACCAGGCTGTCTCCATGCTAGTCCAGATGCCGGGCTGTGGAATCCCGGCAGCTTTGTCAGAGACATCTGACTGGACTTCCCTGCCCCTTCCCCAGCCAGAGCATTGATTGGCATGCTCTGTTTGACTGGTGGGAGAAGGAGGATTTCAGTAGTCAGTAGACCTGAGTGATGTGTGTATGTGTGTGTGTGTGTGTGTTTGTGCATGTGCATGCACACACATGTTCCATATCACAGGATGTCCCCCCCTCATTCCTTTCAGGGTGTGTCCTCACCCACAAATACTCCTCACCCCCGCTCCCCTCAAGGAGCGTTCTTGGCTGGCTGCATGCCTAGAGAGACTTTCCCTCCCTCCTTCTGTCCTGAATGTAGCTTGTGTTTGACTCTTCTGTAGCTAGAGGCTCCCTTCAGCAGGACATGTGAATTCTTTCCGTCAGCTCTTCTTCATATCAAACCACTCAGTGGTATTTGCATTTAAAATGGACACTGCCTGATATAGAGATAAAATGAAAATTTCTGCTTTTGATGGGATAGTTTTCCTTAAGGCAGCTCTAGATCATGAGTAAAAAATACACCTGGATGCTTTGCACAGACTGTCATGAACTGTTCCAAATGCCACAGGCACCTTGGCCCTTGACTCCTCTTCCAGCCCTCTTTGGGCCTCTACTGGGTGCAGGTTGAATCAGTAAATTATTTGATGGCCAAGGGAAAAAAAAAACTTGAAAGAGGAGAGGGGTAAAAAGCTTTACATATACGTTTCATAGCACTTTTCTTGCCTTGTGAACAAGCAGTCTGATATTTTCTTTCTTTTTGTTCCTGTCCTAGGACTTGAACTCAGGGCTTGGATGCTGTGTGTGTGGCGGGGGACACTGGACCTTGAACTAGGGATCCTGAATTTTCTCTTCTTTTTTTTTTTTTTTCAGGTAAGGGGTAGGTTTATTCATTGTTCTGGCTGGCACCAGGCCATGTTGGCCCTCCGCATGGCTGGGAAAGGCCTGAGAATAAGAGCTGGAAAAGAGAGAGAGCTGGGAAAGAGAAGAGAAGGAAGGAGCTGAGAAAGAACTGAGAAGAGAGCTAGAAAAGAGCTTTTCTTTTTTTCATTGGTTGTGGGCCTTGAATGAACTTAGGGCCTGAGCACTGTTCCTGAGCCTCTGTGCTCAAGGCTGGTGCTCTACCACTTGAGCCACAGTGTCACTTCTGGTTTTTGAGAGGTTAATTGGAGATAAGAGTCTCACGGGGATTTTACTGCCTGGGCTGGCTTCAAACTGCAGTCCTCAGATCTCAACCTCTTGAGTAGCTAGGATGACAGGCGTGAGCCACCAATGCTCGCCTCTTGCATGCTCAGTTTTTTTCTCAAGGTTGGTGTTCTACCACTTTGACTATACTTCTACTTTCCATTTTTTGTGTGTTGTTGTTGGTCATAGGCTTGAACTTAGGGTCTGGGTGCTGGTCTTGAGTTCTTTTGCTCAAGGCTAGCGCTATACCACTTTGAGCCACAATGCCACTTCCAGTTTCTGTTGGTTAATTGGAGACAGGTATCTCACAGACTTTTCTGCCCAGGCTGGCTTAGAATTGTGATCCTCACATGTCAGCCCCATGTCAGCCTCACGAGTAGGATGATGGCTGTAAGCTACCAACACCCAGCTAAATCTGGTTCTTTTTTTTTTTTTTT
>NW_012267294.1:5631794-5658064 GCF_000151885.1 Dipodomys ordii | reverse complement strand
TTGAGCCACAGCACCACTTCTGTCTTTTTTCTTTTTTCTTTTTGCTTATGTGGTGCTGAGGAATCGAACCCAGGGCCTCAGGCATACAAGGCAAGTGCTCTACCACTGAGCCACCTTCCCAGCTCTAAATCTGTTTCTTCTATAGACTTGTGGGAGTAGTCTCAGTGAAAACAGATGAGTTTGGAGAGAGAGAGAGTGTTTCACATGTCTATTACTTGGGATCAGATGCACTGACAAAGCTAGGCTAAAATACTTTCCTGCCTGTTAATCAGGGTCACACAGAGAAAGCTCAAGGAAGGATGACCCTACCTCAGGAACTTTGGAGTCTGTTACCGTTTATAACCAGAAGGCAGCAGAATTCAAGAGCAAGTCTTTGCTACATTGGTGGGGAAAGTGTTCTGCGAGATTTATCTTTGGGGAAACAAGATTGTGTGCCTGGCTGAGTGAGGTGTTTGGGAGTGGAAGGCCAATCTCTGGTTTTGCTGATCTGGGATAAGGGTGTGGTCAGGATGGGAAGGTCCAAGGCACAATAGCTACTACAGTGCTGGACCCTGAGTGCCTGTTGTCCACACTGCTACCTTGAGCCACCTGTACATTTTTACACATGCACTGATTTAGGGAGGATTGAGCAACGTTTTAGTGATGCTTAAATCAGAATATTATACAAACTGTGTTAAGCTGGGCAAGTGGCTCACGCCCTTAATCCTAGCTACTCAGGAGGCTGAGATTTGAGGATTGCAGTTCAAAGCCAGCCAAGGTTGTAAAGTTCATGGGACTTTTATCTCCAGTTAACCACCAGAAAACCAGAAGTGGTGCTGGGACTCAAAGTGGTAGAGTGCTAGCCTTGAGTGAAAAAGCTGAGGGACAGCACCCAAGCCCTGAGTTCAACTCCCCAAAACAAAAGACAGCAACAACAACAACAAAAACCTGGGTTAACCTTGTTGTTTCATTTTTACAAGGTTGTCAAGGTAGGCTTATAGCCCTTTTCAACAAGGATCAATGACTGCAATAGTTCTTTAAGAAAAGACGTGTCCACGTTGGATGTGAAAGGACGCTTCCGAAACGGTGTGCACTCTGTGGAGTGAAGAATACAATGTTTCTTACTTCCCTGGCAATGGTGTAAGTCCAGTTCTTGCCATGCACCCAACCGGGAATATGGATGCTGGCTTTTCTCGTTCTGCAGTTCAGACACTGTCACGAAGTCACTGCAGAAACATCAAGCAAAAAATCTCTCAGTGGGAAGGAAGGACTAATGGCAACTCTAGCCCAGCCAAGTGGCGTCCCAAGGACTTTGGAGTGAGGTATGGCCACTGTCGCCAAGTTCTTCCTAAGGAAAATCTTCTGGGTGAGGGGAGGAGCAAAAGGTTGGATGTTACCAACTCCCCAAGCACGGGCTTCCATGTGAAAGATGCCAGAAGCCGCGATCAAAGTGAAGATGAAAGTGAGAAAGCTGACTATGGAGACAGGCACCCTTGGAAGAATGAGGAAGACCCCAGTGGAGTCTTCTCTCGGGTCACACAGATTGAGAGCTGGAAAGCAGTTGTTTTGGATCCAGGGACTTCATTACCTCCAGGAAACTTGTATACCTCACAGATACTGTGGAAAAAACCAGAAGCACTTCCCCCAGATAAAGTCTTCAGTATGGCTTTACAACACTGTGACTCTTCAGCCAAAGAACTGAATCTCAGAATTCTTGATAGTTCTTATGGAATAACCAAGAGCTTGGAAAATATTTATTGTGAACCTGAGGGGCAAGAGTGCGGCCCTTCTATAAACCCTTTGCCAAAGCCACGCAGGACCTTCCGCTATTTATCCGAGTCTGGGGTTCTACCATGTAAAGAAAGAAACTGTGACAGAAAGTACTGTGAAGATCATTCATGTGCAGAGGCTTCTCTGGCCTCTTCTCAGGAACCTGAACCAAAGAAATATGGTGGAAAAATAAGAGGACGATCAAAAAGGTAGGCCTTTATTCAGCAGATAATTTGGAGTTTGTTTCCCCTTTCAGACAACTTATTTCCCAGCTTATATAATGGAACTTAATATAGATGTTGATTAATGTGGAGAGAAAATAAGAGGAAAATGTAGAAGGCTAGAAAATTTCTGACAATTTTTTGACATAAAAGTATCAGAAAACTTTCTGACTTGAATTTTTAAAATTTATTTGTTTATTTAGTGTGTTAGTCGTGGGGCTTGAACTCAGGGCCTGGTACTGTCCCTGACCTTTTTGCTGAAGGCTAGCACTCTAGTAGAGGAGAGCCACAGCTCTACTTCTGGCTTTGTGGTGGTTAATTAACAGATTTTCCTGCCCCAGCTGGCTTTGAATCATGAGCTTCCAGTCTCTGCCTCCAGGAGCAGCTAGAATTACAGGCGTGAGCCACTAGTGCCTGCCTGGTTTATTTTTTTATGTAATTTAAAAAATATTTATTGTTGGGAGAAGGGTTGGGATTGGGGGGGAGGGGGGAGGCTGGGAAGGGATGTGAAGGGTAAACCAAAGGAGGAGGCTGCAATGCTTGGTAATAAATGTACGCATTATCCTGCCCATGTAATTGTAACCCCTCTGTACAGTATGTTCACAAATAAAAAATAAATAAATAAATTAAAAAAATATTTATTGTTGGGCTGGGAAGGTGGCTCAGTGGTAGAGCACTTGCCTTGCATGCTCGAGGCCCTGGGTTCGATTCCTCAGCACCACATAAGCAAAAAGAAAAAAGCTGGAAGTGGCGCTGTGGCTCAAGTGGTAGAGCCCTAGCCTTGAGCTGAAGAGCTGAGGGACAGCGCCCAGGCCCAGAGTTCAAGCCCCACGACTGCACCAAAAAAAAAAAAATTATTGTTATTCCTAAGGTGTTATACAGAGGGTTTTTGTTTTATAAGGCAGGTAATGAGCACACTTCTTTTGGGACAGTGTCACCCTTCTCTTTCCCCCAGCTTACCTATCCATCCCTACCCACAAGTTAGTCACATGATTTTTAAAAATTATAAACTGGTCACTAGTGGCTCACGTGTGTAACCCTAGCTACTCTGGAGGCTGAGATTGAGGGCCGTGGTTCAAAACCAGCCCTGACAGAAAGGTTTGTGAGACTCTTATCTCCAATTAACTGCCAGAAAGCTGAAAGTGGCGCTGTGGCTCAAAGTGGTAGAACACTAGCCTTGAGCAAAAGAGCTCAGACCCTGATCGACAGTAATAAATAAAAAATAAATAAATAAATAAAATCTTTAAGTAGTTGTACAAAGGGGGTTCTATTCAGCGTGGCAGTTTATGAATACAATGTCTTTTTTAAACATTTATTATTATTATTAAGTATAAAGAAGTTTCGATTCTAAAAAACAGTATATGAATACAAGGTGTCTGACAACATTGTCACCCATCTCTCCTAACCCACCCCTTCTCTCACTTTTCTTTTTTTTTTAAATTAAGATTAGGTGATTACATAAATTTCACATATTTCCCAGTATTGTGGAATAGTGATATTTAGTTAAAATCACAAACACATTTTAACCTCAAAGCAAATTGTCATTATTATGGTCTATAAAGTTAACACAGTACATCTTGATCAATGTCACCCATTTTCCCATGATTCAAATTAAGTTTTAGGAGCAGAGTTAAGACCTGAATATCAGGTTTGAAGGCAGCCAGGCAAGATAAATCTGTGAAACTCTATCTCCAATTAACCAGCAAAAAGCCAGAAGTGGGGCTGTAGTTAATTGGTAGAGCACCAACCTTTAGCAAAAAAGCCAAAGCAGAGGTCAAAGCCTAGAGTTGAAGCCCCAGTACCAGCACATATAAAGAAGTCGTAGGGAACGGAATACACCCTTCAACTTAATTCTGAGCATCCTCTCCTTAGCCCCACTTTTAGTTAGGCCTAAAGAAAAGCGTGAAAGTAATTAGTTAAAGTCCTCATTTTCTCACATGAATGTAGAGAGCACCAACTGAGTTTATTACTAGATTTCTGATAAAAAACAGCTTTATAATTTTGAAAAAACTTTTTCTAACAATCAATATTTATCTACTCATACCAAATTTAAAGTTTTTAAAGATGTAGCTTGAAATATCTTTTTTTCCTTAAGGAAATCCTTTGAATTTGAGGATATTCAGCACTTTCGAAACCGGAACTCACCCAAGATTCATGAAGAACTTGGAAGAAATTCTGGTTCAGCACTTTATTTCACACAGTCCGAGGATAATATCTACGAAGATATCATATGTAGGTGTCTACAGCATTGCAATTAAGTTTAATGAATATGTATTTGGTGATGCCCTTAATTGTAGGAAGGTATTTTCTCTTACAATCAAACATACTTCATTTGCCTTTGTAATGTGGGAATCTTTGATGTATACATACTGTGTGAGTGTGTGTGTGTGTCTTGTGTCTTTGTGTCTTTGTGTGCCAGTACTGCTTAAACTCAGGGCCTGGACACTGTCCCTTCCTTAGGTTTTTCACTTAAGGCTGGCACAATGCCCTTTGAGCCATATTTCTTATGTTCAGCTTTCTGGTGGTTAATTGGAGATAAGAGTCTCATGGTCTTTCTTTCCCTGGCTTTGAACTTTGATCCTCAGATCTTAGCCTCCTTAGTAGCTAATATTACAGGCGTGAGCCACCAGCCTTGCTTATAAATTCTCTTACTCTGTAATGAGTCTTACACTGATGTCATGGATGCTCAGTTGAGAAGTAAATCTTTTTTCAATATGATATTTGAAAATTCTTTTTAGCTTGGACACCTAAGTGATTTTTTTTTCTTTTGCCAGTCCTGAGGCTTTTTTTTTTTTTTGGGGTCCAGTCATGGGGCCTGAACTCTGGGCCTGGGCGCTGTCCCTCAGCTCTTCAGCTCAAGGCTAGCGCTCTACCACTTGAGCCACAGCGCTACTTCCGGCTTTTGTCTTTTTGCTTATGTGGTGCTGGGGAATCGAACCCAGGGCCTTATGCATGCAAGGCAAGTGCTCTACCACTGAGCCACCTTCCCAGCCCCTGAGGCTTTAACTCATGGCCTGAGTGTTATCCCTGAGCTTCTTTCTGCTCAAGGCTTGCACTCTACCACTTGAGCCACAACTTCACTTCTAGCTTTTTCTGTGATTAATTGGAGATAAGAGTCTCACAGACTTTATTGCCAGTGCTGGCTTTGAACTGATCCTCAGATCTCAGCCTCCTGAGTAGCTAGGATTACAGGCGTGAGCCACAGGTGCCCAGCTTAAGTGCTGTTGATTGGAGACCTTTATTCTTTACATCAGTTGAGAAGAGGAAAACCAAATGTAGTCATATTTTATTTCTTCTTCTAGTTGTAGTCACTTTTCCTTCCACTTAATTATGTTTTTCTAAAATAAGTCTCTATATTTTTTAAAGATCCCAGCAAAGAAAATCCATACGAAGATATCCCAGTGCAGCCTTTACCCATGTGGCGGTCCCCTTCTGCCTGGAGACTTCCACCTGCTAAAAGTGCTTTCAAAGCACCTAAGGTATAACCGGGGGAGTAACTGAAGGAAACATCAGAATCTTGTTTATAACATGTATAGAAGGATGAAGATGGTTTAACTGGGGTCAGAAGTAAGGGGTTGCACCTTTATTGTGTGAAGTTTTTTGTTTGTTTGTTTTGATGACAGAACCTAGGATCTCAGTGTTCCTTGAGCTTTTTCACTCAAGGATGGTGCTTTATCACTTATCACTTGAGCTATACCTCTACTTCTGGCCTTTTACTTGCTAATTAGAGGTAAGGGCTCTTAGATTTGTTTGCCTGAGTTAGCTTCAAACCATGATCTTCAGATCTCAGCTTTCTAAGGAGCTAGGATTACAGACATGAGCCACCAGAACCTGGTAGCACATATTTCTTTATTTTTTTCTGTTATTTCTTTATTTTCAAATTTTACCATTTCAGAAAGGATTGAGTATGAGTCCCTTTTTACAGACCTTCTCAGTTCACTGCAGTTCCCACCTGTCGGCCCATGGCCTACATTACCTGCCTTAGCCCTGAAAGCATTGGCCCCCTGGCCTGAGTGAGAAGAGTAGAAGCTGTTGTTGCCAGGGAGTCTTGATGATAGAGAAGCTGCTCTATCAGGGATGAGGAAGAAGTTATGGTATCCTCCTTTGAGATCTCTTCTAGGATAATTGACTTTGTATGAAACTTGGATGATCTTACTTTACCAGAGTATCCGTCTCCTGTTTCAGCTTCCTCCCAAGCCTCTGTTCCCTCACCGGAAGACGATGGATCTGAAGAACTCCCAAGCTTGGTTACAGCCAAAGCTGACTAAGGATACCACTTTGCCAGTCACTTTAACTGAATGGAAACTTTTCCGAGCTGGGGAAGTTGCAAACGGAAAAAAGAGAAATCTTCCAAGGGTAAGGGTTTCATGACTTACATTCTTCCAATCTTACGTCAGCATTTCCATAAATGAGAATAAATAAGCATGTTGGTTAGCAGGCAATGGTGGCTCATGTCTGTAACCCTGGCTACTCATAAGGCTGAGATCTGAGGTTCACAATTCGAAGCCAGCCCAGGCAGCAAAGTCTGTGAGACTCTTATCTCCAATAAACTACCCAGAAAAAGCTGGAAGTGGAGCTGTTTGGCTGAAGTGGTAGAGCACTAGCCTTGAGCTGAAGAGCTGTGGGACAGTTCCCAGGCCCAGAGTTCAAGCCCCATGATGACAAAAAACAAAAACAAAAAAACAGGCTCACAGCGCCCTGAGTTCAAGCCTCAGGAGTGGCACGCGGGCACAGACACCCACACACACCCACAACCACACGCATGCACACACACACACGCACACACACTTCGGCTGGCTGGTGATGAAGCCATGATGGTCAACAGGCTGTTAGTCTTTGCCTGTGCCCTGCTTAAATTAAGTCCTTTTAGGATATGCCACATGCAATGTAGACTTTCATTTGGAATATCTTCTGGGGCATTCCATAAGAAAGCGGTTTTCATTTACTTTCCCTGTGGAGGGCCCCAGCTGTGCTTGGAAGAAATGTTGTTTTCCTAGCTTAGAACCACTGATCTTGTCCATATGCTCTTCCTTACCCTTCCTTCCTTTCCTACTGTGCAAGCCTGTGTGGGGTAATTTGCTAGTGAACATTCTCTAATAGGTTTTATATTGTTGTGTCAATTGGGCAGAACAGCCTGGCTTCTCTCATTGCCTAGAAAGGATATTCTACAGTGTTTGCTGTCTTAAGAGATTAGTGTACACTCTCCTTAGCTCATTACCAAAATGTGTTTTGTCTCATTGCTAGCACAGTAGTTCCTTTCCTGAGTCTTTGAGCAGCTTTTTTTTTTTTTTGCCGGTTATGGGGGCTGCACTCTGGGCCTGGGCTCTTTCCCTCAGCTCTTCAGCTCAAGGCTAGCACTCTACCACTTGAGCCACAGCTCCACTTCTGGCTTTTTCTGCTTATGTGGTGCTGAGGAATCGAACCCAGGGCTTCATGCATGCAAGGCAAGCACTCTACCACTGAGCCATCTTCCCAGCCCTGAGCAGCTTTTTGATTGTACCTTTCAGATGCATATTAATGATTTTACTATTTTGGGTCATTTTGTTTTCAAAACACGCTTATTCCCATATACCTTTTCTGTAGCCCATAACCACACACTTTTATTTGGGACTCTCCTCTTGGTTGTTGTAGTGGTAAAAGAACACTGGCAGTTTTTCACAGTGGCAGGTGCAGAAAACTTTTGAAAGACAAACATCCAGAAATGTGGGAATAATCTGCATATTGGAAGCATATGTTTCTTGCATGTGTTTTCTTGTACTGGATAGATTCATGGTCCATTGGCTACCCGGATTACTAAATAACTAAGGACACAGGAAAAAATACAAATTTCTTGCAAGCAACTTGGTTGACTATTAACTTATATAATCTTTTTTTTTTCTTGTCAGTCATGGGCTTAAACTCAGGGCCTACACGTTCTTTCTGAGCTCTTTTGCTCAAGGTTGGCACTCACCACTTTGAGCCAGAGCTCCACTTCCAGATTTTTTTAGAGGTTAATTGGAGATAACAGTCTCACGGTCTTTCTTGCCCAGGCTGGCTTTGAACCACGATCTTCAGATCTCAGCCTCCTGAGTAGTTAGGATTACAGTTGTGAGCCACTTGTACTTGGCTTATATATTGTTCTTAACAAGTACAGTTCTAGGCATTGTGTTAAATCAAAACTAATACTTAAGAATAGCTTAGAATGTTAAGAAAAAATACTAGTATACATGGGAAAAAGTTGAATCCGTGTTTTTAAAGTGTCTGTTATTAACCTCTAATTCTTCTTTCTTGTCTCTCTGAATGGCTCTCTCTGTCACATTAACCCTACCTACAAAGAAAGAATTCTGAGTAATTCACATAAAGTAGAATGTTATATAACAGTTTCAAAGTAAGTGTTCTGATTTCTAAAATAGGTTGTATTGTTAATACTCCTAGTAGCAAAGAGTAGATTCTCTTTCATAAAAATGTTCTGAATGGGGCTGGGAGGTTGGCTCAATGGTAGAATGCTTGCCTTGCATGCATGAGGTCCTGGGTTCGATTCCTCAGCACCACATAAGCAGAAAAAGCCAGAAGTGGTGCTGTGACTCAAGAGGTTGAGCACTAGCCTTGAGCTAAGAGGGACAGTGCCCAGGCCCAGAGTTCAGGCCCCACAACCAACCAACCAAAAAAAAAATGTTCTGATTGTGATTATCCTCTCTTTGAGAGCAATTTCTAGGAGCACAAGTAGCCGAGCCTTGCCCTGCCTTCCCAGTGAGTAAGTCTTCCCTTCCGGCTCTGGGCTAGTGAAAGCTTGCCTCCGCTGGAGGTTTCACCACCTGGGAGTGCAGTGGCCACGTGGCCTGCATGTTGAGACGTGGTCCCTGACTCACTGGGCTCCACTCACCTGGAAGAAGGTATCCTTTCCACTCCCACCTGTGAGAGAAGCACAGGGGACCCACCCTTTAGATTCCGAATTGGAAAGTATGCAGGGTCTTATTTATGAAATGCATCTTTTCTATAAATGAGACACAGTGTCAGCAAGCCATGAGCCTTGTGGATTTGTTATGACATACTTTTCTGGTCTTTTTTTCTCTTTTTAGCTTGTAATGAAAATAGATGACATATTTGAGTCTAAGAGAGGGAAGAAGAGGATAAAGTTACACCCTTACACTGGAAAGGAAGTACCTCCTTCAAAAGGTAAAAGTTTGTTCATTCCTGTTGTCTGTAGTTGTTAGCCTATGAAGGGAGAATGATATAACTTAATGATATAACTTTGGTAGGTATGATAATTTTTGGTTTACTATCCTGTCTATGCAAATTAAATATAACCTTTGTTAGGATGAGAAACCATTTTCTTCACATCCTTTTCATATCACTGTACCAAGTAATAAGTATTAGGTAAATAAATTAAAAAATCATTATAAACCAATAAGACTAATTTTCCATGTAGTTTGAATCATTATTTTGTATTACTACTGTGACTTCAAATCATTTATTAGTATTAGCCTTTTTTTTTGGTGTTGTTGGTCGTGGGGCTTGAACTCTGGATTTGGGCGCTGTCCCTGTGCTCTTCAGTTCAAGGCAAGCGCTCTGCCACTTGAGCCACAGTGCCACTTCCGGTTTTCAGTGGTTTATTGGAGATAAGAGTCTCACAGACTTTCCTGCCCGGGCTGGCTTTGAGCCGTGATCCTCAGATCTCAGCCTCCTGTGTAGCTAGGATTACAGGTGTGAGCCACCAGCACCTGGCAGTATTAGCCTTTTGTATTTGTGTTGGCTTCAACTCAGACCCTCTTGTTCTCACTTGGCCTTTTCACTCAATTCTGGTACTCTACCACTTGAGACATGCCTCCACTTCCAATTTTTTGTTGCTTAACTGAAGATGAATTTTTGTATTTTGTTTTACCTTGGCTGGCTTCAAAGTGTGATCCTCAGATCTCACACTCCTAAATAAAGCTATGGTTATAGGTGTGAGATACCAGCGCCTGGTGGTAGAGGCCCTTATAGGCCCACATAGACAGAAAAAGCCAGAAGTGGCATAGTGGCTCAAGTGGTAGAGTGCTTGCCTGGCATGTATGAAGCCCTGGGTTTGGTTCCTCAGTACCACATAGATAGACAGAAAAAGCTGGAAGAGGTGCTATGACTCAAGTGGTAGAGTTCTAGCCTTGAGCAAAAGAAGCTTAGGGACAGTGCCCAGGCCCTGAGTTCAAGCTCCATGACTGGCAAAAGAAAGGAAGGAAGGGAGGGAAAAAAGGAAGTAAAGAAGATAAAACTACCAAACACAAAACAAAACAGATTCTTTTTTTTTTTTTGGGTCCGGTCGTGGGGCCTGAACTCTGGGCCTGGGCACTGTCCCAACACCACTTCCAGCTTTTTTCTTTTTGCTTATGTGGTGCTAAGGAATCGAACCCAGGGCCTCAGGCATGCAAGGCAAGCACTCTACCACTGAGCCACCTTCCCAGCCCCATGAAAACAGCTTCTTGACATGGTTGTATACAAAAAAAAAAGGTATAGAACTTAGGATCTCTAAGTAAGAAAGAATAGCCAAGTCATATTAGAGGAAAATGTTTCTTTTCATTTTTTTTCTTTTTTTTGCCAGTCCTGGGGCTTGAACTCGGCCTGGGCAATTTCCTTGAGCTCATTCACTCAAGGCTAGCACTCTACAATGCCGAGCTACTTCTGATTTTTTGGTGATTAATTGGAAGTAAGTTTCAGTTGGACTTTTGCTGCCTGGGCCAGCTTTGAACTGCCATCATCAGATCTCAGCATCCTGAGTAGCTAGGATTATAAGCGTGAGCCACCAGTACCCAGCAGGAGAATATCTTATTTTATTGTAGACTTCCAAGGAAAATTTTCTTAATTTCCCTTAAAAAATTCATTCTATGGTCTAACAATTTATCCATCTGAAAATAAAATCCTCAGTTGTTACAGATTAAAATTCTATTCTTATTCTGTAAGGACTGGATTTGATCTCCAACCCTTCAAAAAAGCTAGCCTCAGCCAGGTCCCACTGGCTCACGCCTGTAACCTTAGCTACTCAGGAGGCTGAGATCTGAGGATCATGGTTCAAAGCCAGATTGAGCAGGAAAATCTATGAGACTCTTACCTCTAATTAACCACCAAAAAGCCGGAAGTGGAGCTGTGGCTCAGGTGGCAGAGTGCTATCCTTGAGCGAAAAAACTAAGAGACAATGCCCAGGCCTTGAGTTAAACCCCAATACTGGCACAGACAGACAAAATTCTTTACTAGCCCAAATTGTCAACTTCTACCACCAGAAGAGGAAAAAATATACACAAAGAAGAGTAATCCCTACTTTGTAATCTTCCAAATGAGCATTTAGCCAGCTTTTTCAGGCTACCCCTCTAGGCCTGGAGGGGCTTTTCTCATGCCAGAGAGCATGTCCTGCTCTGTCATCACAGTTAGGTTTGCATTGGAGTCCTGAAGTTTTTGTCTGTATGTCAACAGAGCCTAATCGATAATTGCAGATGCCAGGCTGTTGGTACTTGCTAGGCTTTACTGAATATATTCCACCCTAAACATTTCGTAACTTTCAGTTTTCAAGTGTTAAGAGAACAATTTACTGCCTTTCAGTTTTGTCATTATAATTTTGTGGCTGAAAACATGAGTGCAAAAAAAAAAACAATAGAAAAGAACCTAGTACTTTGTTGTTGGTGGTCATGGGGCTTGAACTCAGGGCCTGGGGATGATCCCTGAGCTTTTTTTGCACAAAGCTTGCCACTTTGAGCCACAGCTCCACTTTCAGTTTTTAGGTGGTTAATGGGAGATAAAAGTCCCAGAGATTTTCCTGCTTGGGCTGGTTTTGAACTTAGATTTTTAGATCTCAGCTTTCTGTGTAGCTAAGGATTATAGGTGTGAGTCATCAATGCGCAGTTACCTAGTACTTGTGTGCATGTGTGTGCATGCGCGCGCGCGCGCGCGCGTGTGTGTGTGTGTGTGTGTGTGTGTGGTGTGTGAGACAGTCCTGGAGATTGAACTCAAGGCCTCGTGCTTCAGCTTGTCCTTTTTGCTAATGGCTGGTACTTTAGCACCTGGTTCATACCTTCATTTTCAGCTTTTTGCTGCTTAATTGAAGGTAAGAGTCTTAGATTTGACTACCTGGGCTGGCTTTGAACCTGTATCCTCAAGTCTCAGCCTCGTTAGTTGCTAGGGTTACAGGTACAACCCATTGGTTTCCCACACATAATCTTCTAGTATATTGTAATAATTTTTCCATTTGAGTATTATTAATTTTTACTGACTGTGACGTGTGAATTAACACCTTCTGTGGCATATATGTGTTGAGAAAGAACATAATGTATGAGGATTCAGAGTTCCAGGCATCCACAGCTAGGGTCAGCCACAGAAAAGGGGGGGGGTCTACTGTGTTCTCCTGTATTTCCTTTTTTAAATTGTCTTTAAGTAGTTGTACAACAGGATTTCTGTTCAACATTTTGTTTTCTGAGTTCAATGCATCTTGGTCAATGTTAGCCCTCAGTATTTGATTTTAATGGCTGGCCTAAGTGACTTGGAGAAGGGCTTGGCGTCCTTATTGTTTCTTACTAGGCCCCAGGTCTTAGAGGTTTTGCACTGTTCTCATCCTCACAGACTTCCTACTGTTGGCCAATACAAATGGAAACTTCCTCTCTTTGCAGGTGAAACCAGCGGGAACGAAAGCGATGGCGAGTACCTGCCAAAGAGTGAGTGAGTCAGCGGGCGCGCCTGCCCAGCGCCCGCCGTGGGTGGAGGGACACCTGCCTTTGTGATTAAGCACGCTTTTCCCCACATTAAGTTTCATTTTGTAGGGCATTTCTTCATTTTTAGAACCTGCTGAGATTAAGGGAACAGAATACTATACGGTCAGATGTTTGATTGTATGCAAAGGCTCCAGGCAGTGGAGTGAAGCTAGCCATTACAGTCCATCCATGGTCTGGAATGTTCTTGGGCAGCTGCACAATGCTGCATGCCCAGACACATTTGCCGTAGTTTCATGGCAGCCAAAACAGTTGTGAATCACCTGCTGAGATAGTGCTTAGCCTTAAATATCTGATTTTTTCATAGTAGCTCAAGCATTATTGTTAAATTATTTTGATATCTCTGGCAGTGCAAAAGGAAATATTTCTTGATTTTGGCTCAGATGTACTAGTACTCCAAAGTGCATAGAGCTTTTCTGGTTCTATTTGTCCAAGCACACTTCAGCACTCTATAGTTGCATCTGAAGAATTGTCACGGCAAGCTATGTGCTTCATGCTTAACTCCCTAACACGCTGAGGTATGAGAAAGTAGAAGGGAATTATCTGAGTTGGACACTAATCTTATGATTAATAGTCTTGTGCTCCTTCCACTGACCTGGATTGCTTCAGACTTGGGACTCTATGGCGGGACTGAAGGTGGAATGAAAGCATCATTAGGCTCAGCTGTGATGTGTAATGCTGACTAGCTCAGTGATATTTATTGCTAGTGAGAAATAGAACCTGGAGTTGTCGTCACTTTTGCTAAAGCACTATATATATTGGATAATTCTAGGGAACTGTTCATTGTGTGTGTGTGTGTGTGTGTGTGTGTGTGTGTGTGTGTAACAGGGCTTGAACTCAGGACCTTGCACTCTAGCTCAGCTTTTTCACTCAGGGCTGGTGCTCTACCACTTGAGACACATCAGCATTTCTGGCTTTTTTTGCTGTCTAATTGGAGATAAGAGCCTCTTGGATTAGTCTGCCCAGCCTGACTTCAAACCATGATCCTTAGATCTCAGCTTCCTGAGTAGCTAGGATTGCAGGGTGAGTTACCAGCATTGGACCCTAGTTGTATTTTTTTGAGAGTTCTTAACATTTTGATCCTTAGTGTGACTTTTTGGATTGAATACATGATATCACAAAAAGAAAAGAACAGTCAGAGAATGAGTCACCACCAGTCAGTAGCTCAGGATGAAACATAAGCAAATCTCAGAAACACTTAGACTATTTCTTCTGTTGCTAAACATTTCTTCTAGTAAAGACTATTAGAAGAGAAAGTAGATGTGTTAACAATAGTATTGTTTAAATATTGTGTTTTCTGCTGGGCAAAGTGGTCCCCTACCTGTAATCCTTGTTTTGGAATTCAGAGACAGGAGGATCACAAGTTTGAGGTCAGCTTGGGCTCTCCAGTGAGATCGAAATCAATCAAATGCCTCTTGAATTTCATTCTTTTGAGTAGGAGGCTTGAACTCAGGGCCTGGGTGCTGTCCCTGAGCTTTCTCGCTCAAAGCTAGCATTCTACCACTTGGAGCCACAGTGCCACTTCTGGCTTTCTGGTGGTTAATTGGAGATTAATTGGTGGTTAATTGGAGTCTCAGGGACTTTCCTGTCTGAGCTGCCTTTGAACCTTGATCCTCAGATCTCAGCTTCCTGAGTAGCTAGAATTACAGGCATGACCTACCAGCATCCAGCCTTTTCCCTTCTTTTCTTCTTCTTCCCCTTCTTCTTCTTCCCCTTCTTCTTCTTCTTCCCCTTCTTCTTCTTCCCCTTCTTCCTCTTCTTCTTCTCCTTCTCCTTCTCCTCCTCCTCCTTCTCCTTCTCCTTCTCTTTCCTCCTCCCCCTCCTCCTCTTCTTCCTCCTCCTGCTCTTCCTCCTCCTCCTCCTTTCCTTCCACCCCATTCCTTCTCTCTTGGAATCAAACCCAGGACTTTGAATATGCTAAACAAGCACTCAAGCACTCACTCCCTGCCTTTTCCTCTTGAATTTGGCACCATTTATGATATAAGCATATATCTATCATTAGTAATACATGCCAGGAAGAGGGAGGACACTGCAAGCTAACTATGGGTCTCATTTGATGAGGCTTGTCTCTGTCTGTCCTTAGGCTTTTAGTGCTATCCTCTTCCTTCTGGTCTCTCCACGCTTCCATCACTAGCATCTCTTCTCAATTGTTTTTTTTTTTTTCCAAATGTTTTACATATGGCCTGGTATGCTGCCACGAAAGAAGGGTGGCATAGAATCCACATTGGTATAGACACGTAATGGTCAGGACATTAACGTGTGTCCGGCCCCTGGCCGTAGGTAGAGCTACACTGGAAGGTGCATGAGGAGGTCTTGGCCATTTCCATTGAGTCAGCATTGATAGTGAGGATGGGTATTTGGTGAGAGGTGACCTTGGGGGGCTAAAAGGAGCAGAGAGTGCTATAGGGCAGACTGCTGCTATGGTTTTACCACAGATCGCCAGAGGCGCGTGACACAGCTGCAGCACTCTACCAAGAGGAACCCTCACTACCAGACCTTGGAGCGGGACCTGATCGAACTGCAGGAGCAGCAGCTGTTTGAGCTGTTTGTGGTGGTGTCTCTGCACCAGAAGCCCTCAGGGGCCAGCTATGTGCCCCAGGTCATCCAGCAGTTCCCCAACAAGGTAGGCTCCTGGAGGCTCAGAAGTACTGGAAGGTTCCTGTGCTGCACATGTACTTTCCTCTTCAGTGTGGTCACCATCTCAGCTAGCTCTCACCAATAATGGCGCTTGCTGTGGATTTGGTGAATGTCCTTGAGGACTCTCAGGTAGCCTGAGCCAGAGGGAAATAAGCCACAGGGAGACAAACTCATTTGGCAAGGCAGGCTTTTATTTTATTTTGTTTTATATTTTTATTTTTTTGCACCAGTCCTGGACCTTCAACTCAGGGCCTGAGCACTGTCCCTGAGTTTTGTTTTTGTTTTTTGTCAGTCATGGGTCTTGAACTCTGGGTCTGGGCACTGTCCCTGAGCTCTTCAGCTCAAGGCAAGCACTCTACCAGTTGAGTCACAGTACCATTTCCAGTTTTCTGGTGGTTTAGTGGAGATAGGAGTCTCATGGCCTTTCTTGCCTGGTCTGGCTTTGAACCGTGATACTCAGATCTCAGTCTTCTGAGTAGCTAGGATTACAGGCGTGAACCACCGGTACCCAGCATTCCCTGAGCTTCTTTTGCTCAAAGCTAGCATTCTACCACTTGAGCCACAGAGCTACTTCTGGTTTTTTCTATTTATGTGGCACTGAGGAATTAAACCCAGGCTTCATGCATGCTAGGCAAGCACTCTGCCACTAAACTACCTTCCCAGTCCAGGTTTTTATTTTTGACTTTATCACTAAAATACTCTTTAGCAAGTTACAAAGCTTCCATTTCTTCGTCCTTAAACAAGAGGAAGATGAATGTGAAATGCAATGTATTGCATGGTTTTCAGCTATCCCTTCAAGTTTTCCACATCTGCGCATGAGGCTGTTTCGTTTATTTATTTTGTCAGTTGTGAGCTATCCCTTCCAAGTTTTCCACTTCTGTGCATGCGACTGTTTTTGTTTATTTTGTCAGTGCCCACTGTCCCTGAGCTTTCTTGCTTAAGGCTAGCCCTCTACCACTTGAGCCACAGAGCCCCTTCTGGTTTTCTGGTGATTAATTTGAGATGAGTCTCAGGGACTTTCCTGCCTGAGCTGGCTTTGAACTGTGATCTCAGATCTCAGCCTCTTGAGTAGCTAGGATTATAGATATGAGCCACTAGCACCTGTCTTGAGATAGTTTAAATAAGCACTTAGAGCAATGTCTGGTATATAGCAAACTATATATAATGTTATTCATTATTAGGACTTAATGAGATATAAATGCATTTGATAATGGTATCTGTATTTTTCTTCCTTTTGGGACAGGATCCTGGTAGGTCTTTTGGGACAGGATCCTGGTAGGTAACCAAGGAAGGCCTCAAATTGGTGATCCTCTTGCCCAGCCTCTAGGTGCTGGGATTTGTAGGTGTGCACCCAACACCCAGCTTTGCTGTTAGTAACACTGCCATTTGATGTGCTCTGTCTACCTTTTCCAAACTTCCATTCATCTGGGTGCAGTTGCTCCTACTAGAAACCCAGCTATTCTGGTGAAGCAGATAGAGATGATCATGGTTTCAGACCAGAGGAGCCAAAAATGTGAGATCTCATCTCAGCAGACAAAGCTGGGCAGGGTGGCGCATGTGCCCTCATAGCTATGGCAGGAGTGTAATAGGATCCAGGTCCAGGCTGGCCCAGGCAAAAAGCATTGGTGTATATTAAAAATAACAAAAGCAGAAAGGGCTGTAGTCATGGCTCAATGTGGGGGAGCATTTGCCTAGGAAGTCCAAGCCCCTTCGTTCAAACCTCAGTACCACTGGGAAAGGAAGTCAGATTTCAGGGATTAGGAGTATAGTTCATTCTGTCTGAAGAACACACAACATCTCAATTTACATACTAATGCATGTTTCTGCCTTTCTGGAGATACTAGAAAGATGAACACTGGCTAAGTGACAGAAGCTGAGGGGAGAGGAGACTTCATGGCCAATGCAGTCACAATAATGCCTTTGGCTTAGCAGCCCTGCTGGCAGGCCCTTGGCACTCTGAAGCTGCCATCTGGAAATGCTTAGTAGTTGTATCTTTGGGTTTGTGTTGTTTTTTAAAATTGAATTCTGACAGGCCAGTTGGGTTTGTGTTGAGGTTTCACCTCCTGCTGCCCTTCCTGGGATGGGTTTGGTAGTTTCTAGTTCCCTGGGCCCTTCCTGGGATGGGTTTGGTAGTTTCTAGTTCCTTGGGCCCTTTTTTGCTTTTTTTTTTGTTCCAGTACTGGGGCTTGACCTCAGGGCCTCATGTTCTCACTTAATTTGCTTGCTTAAGGCTGGCACTGCAGCACTTGAGCTATCCCTCCACTTATAGCTTTTTACTCGTTAAATGAGAAATCTGAAAGTCATGGGCTTTTCTGCTCTGTCTGGCTTTGAACTTTGATCCTAAGATCTCAGTTTCTTGAGTTGCTTGGGTTACAGACATGACCTACCAATGCTTGGGTGGGTCATACTAATCTCTACATGATTTTTGGCTTGACTAAATTTAGGCTGTCTAGTAAAGTCCAAAACATACTTTTACAAGAGTCTTCAATGCTAAAATTGTATGGCAAGTTGCAAACCAGTAATTAAGTAGCAAAAATGACATGCTGGGGAAAATGATTTTATATTTGGTAAATTCTAAAAATAGTATCTTTTCTTAAGTAATAGTCATCTGCATGTTCAAAGCATCTTTGATTATTGATCAGAGAATGTTTTAGACTGACTAGATCTGTAATATCAATGGTACCATACCATGGGTTTAAATATTCTATGAATCATAAAAATATTGTTATTTCATTTGCATGAATTCTAAAGTAGATCCTGCTTCTGGAGAAGAAACGCTAGGACAGCAAGTTACAGGGTTTCCACAGGAATCTTTTTTTTTTTGTCGGACGTGGGTCCTGAACTCTGGGCATGAGCACTGTCCCTCAGCTCTTCAGCTCAAGGCTAGCACTCTACCACTTGAGCCACAGTGCCACTTCTGGCTTTTTTCTGCTTATGTGGTGCTCAGGAATCGAACTCAAGGCTTCATGCATGCAAGGCAAGTGCTCTACCACGGAGTTACCTTCCCAGCCCCATAGGAATCTTTTCTGTATAAAAATAGGATTCCTTATCTTTAATGTTCTCAGGGCATCTTCAGTGATGTCGTCTTTGCCTTCTTGTTCTGCTTTCCCAAGACTGGGTTGTTTTTATTTCTCTTCTGTACTTTCATATAATAATGTCACTTATGATGTTACATTTTTCAGGGTGACCATGGTTATAAGCAATCTAAAGACACTGAAGAGAGGCTCAAAGTTATCCCAAAATTTTGTTTTCCTGATTCAAAGGACTGGATGCCAACCTCAGAACTAAAGAGGTGAGAGGACCATGATTTTTTTTGGGGGGGGTCCGGTTGTGGGTTCTGAACTCTGGGCCTGGGTGCTGTCCCTCAGCTCTTCAGCTCAGGGCTAGCGCTCTACCACTTGAGCCATAGTGCCACTTGCGGCTTTTTTTTTCTTTTTGCTTATATGGTGCTGAGGAATCGAACTCAGGGCCTCAGGCTTGCAAGGCAAGTGCTCTACCACTGAGCCACCTTCCCAGCCCCGAGGACCATGGTTTTTGATGTCTAATATTGGAACTGCAAAAATAGAATCAGAAGGTAGCTCAGTGGTAGAGTGCTTGCCTTGCATGCATGAGGCCCTGGGTTTGATTCCTTAGCATCACATACACAGAAAAAGATGGAAGTGGTGCAGTGGCTCAAGTGGTAGAGCGCTAGCCTTGAGCTGAAATGCTGAGGGACAACGTCTAGGCCCAGAGTTCAGGCCCATGACCGAGAGGGGAAAATAAAAATAGAATCAGAGAATTTGAAAACTGAGCCAGGAACACAAACATTGCCAGAAGAAGGATTCCTAGAAGAAAGGGTTGTTTGGTTTTTGGTTTTTTTTTTGGTTGGTCATGGGGCTTGAGTCAGGGCCTGGGTGCTGTTCCTGAGCTTTTTCACTCAAGGCTAGCGCTCATTTCCACTTCAGGTTTTCTGGTGGTTAGAGGTAATCTCATGGATTGTCCTGTCTGGGCTGGCTTCAAACTACCAGTCTTAGATCTTCAGCCTCTTGAGTAGCTGGTATTACAGATGTGAGCCACTGGTGCCCGGCATACACTAATTTTTGATTGATTGTTCTGAGAAAAATGCCTTATACAGGGTTTTGGCCCCCACGGTTTTTTCCTTTCTAGTGAGACATTCTCCTTTGTCTTGACTGGTGAAGACGGAAGCCGGTGGTTTGGTTATTGTAAGAAGCTTTTGGTAAGTACCAGACTGCTATAGAGTTAGTCAATTAGGGAATTCAGAAACACTTCCTCTAGATAAGTGTAAGGGCTACTTAATTATTTGTGTATTAAAGAAGCTTTGTTACAAAGGTGCAATACCCAAGTGCCTCTTCAAGGACTTTTTTTCCCCGCCAGTCCTAGGGCTTGAACTCAGATCAGAGTCTTGGATTTGTCTACCTGGGTTGCTTCCAACCTTGATCCTCAGACCTCAGCCTCCTGAATAACTAGTGTTATAGGCATGAGCTTCTGGCACTCTCCTTTTTTTTTTTCTTTTCTTTTTTTTTCTATATTTGCTTGCAATAAAGAATGTAAGTACTGACACCACCTTCAAACTGGAAATGTCTGGAAATTGCCCTTGCTGGCAATAAACAGTCCTTACCTGTTGATGATCGAGTCCGGCCTATTCCTTTTCTGTTTCCCTCCATTTTCCTAACAGTGGGAAACAGATATGTGGATACAGGAGACAATCATTCCCAGGTCTACAATGGGTGTTCATGGCCATTTCTAGCTCTTTAGGTCTGATCCTTCTCTATTCTTACTTTGAGGTTACCTGAGGTAGCCTTAAAATAAATTCCCCTCATTCATGTCTAAGACAACTTAATCACTATTATTTATAACAAAGAAATATAGTGTCTGTTTTGTCCAACTTAAAATTCAAGAGAGGGACACTCAAAGAATATAATTGCTGACATAATGGCTTAATGTCAGTGGTACTTAAAAAATGGAATCCATTGAAGTTTGGAGTCACTCACCAACCAGCTTAGGCTGTTCATGTTCAGGTGCTTCCACCACACCTGGAATCATACTGGAATCATACATCATACAGTCGCTCAGCACTTCCCATCTCTCAGTGTTCACTGGGGATGAAACTATAGGGATCCTGCCTTATATTAAAGAAAATTAAAGGAAGCCAGGTATGGCAGTTCATGCCTGTATCCCTGTCTACTAGTAGAACAGGCCACTTAGAACAAGACAAGGTCTTGCTTGAGCCCAGAAGTCTGAAGCCAAGCTTAGTGACATAGCAAGACCTCCATCTGAAAAAAAAGTGCTAAATGATTCCCTCCCTCTCTCCTTCCCTCCTCCCCTTCCTTCTATAATGGAGCTTGGAGTCAGAACCTTGAGTTCTCACTTAGCTTGTTCACTCACAGCTGTCACTCTACCATCTGAGCCATACCTCCACTTCTGACTTTTTGCTAGTTAATTGGAGATAAGAGTCTCACAGACATTTCTGCCCCAACTGGCTTCAAACCCTGATGCTCAGATCTCAGCCTTCTTAGTAGCTACGATTATAGATGATAGCTACCAGCTTCTAGTGTAAGAGAGTCTCATTGGTCCAAATTAGTGAACATGTGATTTTTTTTTTTCTTCTAGCCAGAAGGCAAAGGAAAGCGACTTCCTGAGGTGTACTGCATAGTTAGTCGCTTAGGCTGCTTCAATCTGTTTTCAAAGGTGAGTGGAGATGGTTAGGAACATGACGCTCTTCTGAGCTCTGGGGGCTGTTCAGTATAATGACGCCATAGCAGTGTTAAGCAGCATAGTCTTTAACCTGTTGTGAATATTCATGGGCATTCCTGCTCAGGCTGGCTAGGAACCAAGATTCTCCGATCTCAGCCTCCTGAGTAGCTCTTTAATATGCTTTAGAAAGTTTCCCCATCTGTTATTAGGAACCAGACCTGACTTAGATCTCTAACACACCCACAGACGCTTGTAATTCTCACTCAGCTTGCTAAATCCCGGTGAGAAGAGCACAGCTGGAAGCTTACGTCTTCCGTAGATCCATGTTGTAGGATTTTGTCATCAGTGTCACTTTCTTTGCCCCTTTCTCTTTGAAAAACAAGTTGATTCATGTTAGTAGTTTTTCTTAGGGCCACGAAGATACTCCAAATGATTTGGTGCTTTAATCTCTCATGGGTTGTAGAAGCTTCTCTGTCTACATCCATTTTAGTTATTTTCATGTGTGAGCTCCCAGCCTTGCAGCTGCTGATTCTTCTGTTATTGAGTCCATAATCAAACACCACGCTGTGTATGAGCAGATCCTTGATGAAGTAGAGAAGAGAAGAGAAAGGTCTCCAGCCCTCGTGTACCCATTCATGCGAAGTGTAATGGAAGCTCCTTTCCCAGCCCCTGGACGCACCATCACGGTGAAGAGCTACCTGCCGGGGGCCGGAGATGGGGTGAGTTAGTAGACTTCCTACACACCGTTGAGCCTGCCCACGTGGCTCCCAGTTCCCAGGGGATGGCGCTGCTCTCTTCATAAGCCATGATGAACATTTCTAGGCCCATAAAGAATTGAAGAAACATCCAATCAATCTGAGCTTCAACCCATGACCCAAAGGCTTCCTGTCATATATCAGCTGGGCTCTCTGCAGTGACCATGTCTATGAGGTAGATTACAGTCATCCATATCACTATCAGAAGGGATGATTTCACCAGAAATAAGTGTGCGAGCTGGTGGGGTCATGGGATGATATAGGCAGTTTTGCAGAGTAGTAGCCTTCTTTTGGACTAAGCGAGCCCATTGGTGGTGTGATTAGGGACTTTTTTCCAACACCAGCACTCCTGATTCAGATTCTTTTTTTTTTTTTTTTGGTCTAGTTGTGGGACCTGAACTCTGGGCCTGGGTGCTGCCCTCAGCTCTTCAGCTCAAGGCTAGCGTTCTACCACTTGAGCTACAGTGCCACTTCCAGCTTTTTTCTTTTTTATGTGGTGCTGAGGAATCGAACCCAGGACCTCAGGCATGCAAGGCAAGTGCTCTACCACTGAGCCAACTTCCCAGCCCCTGATTCAGATTCTTGTATTTCAGTCCATTGAGCTCTGCCGACCACTAGATTCACGACTGGAACATGTGGATTTTGAATGCCTTTTTAAGTGCCTGAGTGTATGTCATCTCATCCGGGTCTGTGCCTCTCTCCTTCTGGAGCGGAGAGTAATCTTCGTTGCCAACAGCCTGAGGTAAGTAATAAGTGAAGCCAAGGGCCTGTAGCTAGGATTACAGAATCCTAGCTGCTCAGGAAGCTAAGATCTGAGGATTGTTATTTGAAGCCAGCCTGGGCAAGAGAATCCATGAGGTTCTTTTTCTTTTTCTTTTTTTGGTTCCGGTCGTGGGGCCTGAACTCTGGGCCTGGGTGCTGTCCCTCAGCTCTTCAGCTCACGGCTAGCGCTCTACCACTTGAGCCACAGCACCACTTCCGGCTTTTTTCTTTTTGCTTATGTGGTGCTGAGGAATCGAACCCAGGGCCTCGAGCATGCAAGGCAAGTGCTCTACCACTGAGCCACCTTCTCAGCCCCTGAGGTTCTTTTTCTTGGGTCTGGTTGTGGGGCCTGAACTCTGGGCCTGGGCGCTGTCCCTCAGCTCTTCAGCTCAAGGCTAGCACTCTACCACTTGAGCCACAGCGCCACTTCTGGCTTTTTTTCTTTTTGCTTATGTGGTACTGAGGAATCGAACCCAGGGCCTCATGCATGCAAGGCAAGTGCTCTACCACTGAGCTACCTTCCCAGCCCCTCCATGAGATTCTTATCCCCAATTAACCACCAAAAAGCCAGAACCAGAGCTCTGGCTCAAAGTGGTAGAGTACTAACCTTGAACCGCAGAAGTTCAGGGACAAGCACCTAGACTCTGAGTTCAAGCCCAGGCTAGCACACACAAACTCCCATATTGCTACCTAGATATAGTGGTTCATATCTGTAGTTCAAGCTCCTTGGAAGCTGAGGCTGGAGGGCCACTTGAGCAACAGAGTTTAAGGTCAATCGGAGCAATATAGTAAGGCTTCATCTCCCTTTTTGGTAGTACTGGGATTTGAACTTCCCTCACATGTCTAGGACTGTATTTGTCCACTTGAGCCATATCCCTAGCCCTTTTATGTCTTATTTTTCAAACAGATCTTAAGCTATTTACCCAAGCTGGCCTTGGCTTATAGTCTTCCTGCTCTGCTTCCTGTGTAGCTGTAAGTATAGCTACACGAGTACACAAACACTCCTGGCACTCAAGACCCCATCCCTTAAACAAACAAAAATTGCCAGGAGATGGTGGCTCATGCCTATATCCTAGCTACTCAGGAGGCTGAGATCTGAGAATTGCAGTTCAAAGCCAGCCCAGACAGGAAAGCCTGTGAGACTCTTATTTCCAATTAATCACAGAAAAATCAGAAATGGTGTCATAGCTCAAGTGGTAGAATGCCAGCCTTGAACAAAAAAGCTCAGGGATAGTCCTTAGGACCAGAGTTCAAGCCCCAGAACCAGCAATAATGATAATGATAATAATAATAATAACCTAATACTGCTTTTCTATGACAACAGTTTTTAGCTTGATAAATTATGGTGAAACACTCTATTGAAATTAAACAAATAAGTTAAATGTTTAAATAAAATGCTAACGTATGAGTTTTCTCTGGGTTGTATGAACATTGAGCATATCCATTTGGGACTGTTTCGGTACCATCTGAGATGCCTTGTTGCATTGCTGTATATGTGACACCCCACCCTTCACCTCTTCTCTGGCTAGCACCTTGTCAAAGTGTGGCCATGCGGTGGTAGCCACCCTGTACCCCTTCACCTGGCAGCATACTTACATCCCCGTCCTACCTGCCTCCATGATTGACATTGTGTGCTCGCCTACCCCCTTCCTCATCGGAATTCTGTCTTGCTCCTTACATCACCTTCAGGACCTGCCCATCGAAGAGGTAAGATGCCCCGAGTGAGCCCTTAGAGCAGCAACTGAGGGAAAAGAGCAGTTCTCCTACTCTTAGTGGTAGTGGTAGAATTGTTATTGAGTAATGTAATCTGGAGCTTGAACTCAGTGCCTGGGCTCTGTCCCTGAGCTTCTTTTGCTTAAGGCTAGCAGTCTACCATTTGAGCCACAGCACCACTTCTACCTCATTTTTTTTTTTTTGGTAATTTATTAGAGATAGAGAATCTCACAGACTTTCCTGCTTGGGCTGGCTTTGAACTGTGATCCTCAGGTCTCAGCCTCCTGAGTAGCTAGGATGACAGGCGTGAGCCACCAGCACCCAGCACTATTTTTAGTTGGGAATGATGGGATCCTCCTTGTGTTTTTCCAAAAAGTAGATTATCTTTCATTTCATTTTTTTGTTTGTTTTTGTTTTTTTGGGTCCGGTCATGGGGCCTGAACTCTGGGCCTACGCGCTGTCCCTCAGCTCTTCATTTCAAGGCTAGCACTTAAGCCACAGCACCACTTCCGGCTTTTTTCTTTTTGCTTATATGGTGCTGAGGAATCGAACCCAGGGCCTCATGCATGCAAGGCAAGCGTTCTACTACTGAGCTACCTTCCCAGTCCCATTCATTCGTTTTTTTATGCCAATTCTGGGGCTTGAACTCAGGCTGGCACATTCTAGCACTTGAATCATAAACATAGCTCCATTTCCAGCTTTTTGCTGGGTAATTGCAGGTAAAAGTCTCAGGAACTTTCCTGCCTGGGCTGGCTTAAAACTACAGTCCTCAGATCTTGGCCTCCTGGGTAGCTAGGGTTACCGGCACTCAGTGAAGTTTTCTTTTTTAAATCAAACTCAGAAATCACTCTGGGTTAACTTTAAACATTGTTTAAGATAAGATGCCCTTTGTGCTTTTAGGTTTATTTTTCAGATAGGATCTCACATTTTTTTTTCCAGAGATGGTCTTGGTCCTTCATCTTCCTGTCTATGCCTCTCAGCCTCGGGTTACAGATGTGTTTCTCCATTGCCTGGCTTATTGATTGAAATGGAGTCTCATTGACTTTTTATCTGTACTGACCTCAAACTAGGATTTTCCCAAATTGGCTTGCTTGAGAAGCTGGGATTCTAGACATGAGCCACCATGCTGACACCTTTTCACCTTTTCAGTGTGCAGGCATTCTTAATTTTAATATGGTTAAAATAGTTTTCTATATGGTATTTTTTGAGATCTTTTAAAAAATTTAATGAAGATATTTTTCCTATTTCATCTTTTTATTAGTTTTGCCTTTAACGTTTGGTTCTTACTCCACTTAGCTCTTTTTACATGGGGGGGTTATAGAATGTGAAATAGGATCAGTTTTTAAATGGATACCTTCCTGGAAAGACTCTTCCACCTACTCTAGCTCTGCTGCACTCATCTGTGAGCCTCTTAATCTCCAGGTGTACATCACATCATATTTTCAGTTTATTTGTATTGATGGGTCAACTTCTAAATGGGATATACTGTTGACTTTACATTGTTTAAAACCATTCCTATTGCCTGAAAGAAGGAAAACGCCCAAGCCACTGTGCAGTGTCCGTGTCTGTGACTGTCTCTGGTTGAACCAGCCTGGCTTCTTTGTTCCATAGGTGCTGATAGTTGATCTCTGTGCAGACAAGTTCTTACAGGAGGTGAGTGACAAAGGAGGTGATTATAGAATGTTTGGGGATGGAGATCTCTCTGTAGATAATGGAACAGAAAATAGGTGAAAGTACTTAAGAGACTATGACTCAAGAAAGACTTGGGTTCCTACCCATACATGAATGGTAGTCCAGCACTGACCTGAAAATTTGGCTGTGTTTTACAAGTCACTGTCCCAAACGAGAGGAAGGAGGAAACAGAACATGTCACTGTCAAAGAGCCATCCATCCTCCAGCTCTAGAAGGGCTGACGGATTAGCCTCTTATAACATTTTATTTTTTTGTCAGTCGTGGGGCTTGAACTCTGGGCCTGGGTGCTGTCCCTCAGCTCTTCAGCTCAAGGCGAGCGCTCTACCACTTGAGCTACAGCG
>NW_012267294.1:5598007-5630914 GCF_000151885.1 Dipodomys ordii | reverse complement strand
CTTCCCAGCCCTCTTTGAAACTCTTATATCCAACAAGCCACCAAAAAGCTGGAAGTGGAGCTGTGGCTCAAGTGGTAGAGTGCCAGTCTTTTTTTTTTTTTTGTCAGTCATGGGGCTTAAACTCTGGGCCTGAGCGCTGTCCCTCAGCTCTTCAGCTCAAGGCTAGCGCTTTACCACTTGAGCTACTGCGCCACTTCCGGTTTTCTGGTAGTTTATTGGAGATAAAAGTTTCAGGGACTTTCTTTGCCCGGTGTGGCTTTGAACCGCAATCCTCATATCTCAGCCTCTTGAGTAGCTAAGATTAGACCGGCACCCCAGCTAGAGCTCCAATATTGAGTGGAAAAGCTAGGCAAAAGAGCCAGGCCCCTGAGTTCAAGCCCCTGTACTGGCATGCATGCGTGCGTGCACAAGCATGTGTTCGTGCGTGTGCGTGCGCGCGCATGCACACGCACGCACACACACACACGGAGGAAGGGAAAGGAAAAGAATAGAAAAGTGTTTACCAAATGCTGATTTCTAGATACGCTCTTAGGCAGTCAGAATGTAAACATGAATAGTCACAGTTTGATCCTCTGGTCTTACCTACTGAAGGGAGCCGTATACATACATAAAGGTTTACAAATTGTGAAATAGAAAATTGAACAAGGTATAGTAGAGGCAAAACAGAAGTGGCCATTTTTTTGTGTCAAAGTTAATAAACAATATAGTTTAGTAAGCAAAAGATGAAACAACATGAAATGAACAACATAGTTTCCCAGGAAATTGACTTTTCAAAAACGGCTCATTAGGGGCTGGGAATGTGGCTTAGTGGTAGAGTGCTTCCTTAGCATACTACAAGCCCTGGGTTTGATTCCACAGTACTTCAGAAACAGACCACAGTGCCTGGGCACTGTCCTTTAGCTCCTTTTGCTTAAGGCTAGCACTTTACCACTTAGGCCACAGTGCCACTTCTGGCTCTTTCTGTGTATGTGGTACTGAGGAATTGGAACTCTACCATTCCAGGTGCATCCCATTTAAAAACCTGTGGGGCTGGGAATGTGGCTCAGTGGTAGCCTAGCATGCATTAAGCTCTGGATTCAATTCCTCAGAAAAGCTGGAAGTGGTGCTGTGGCTCAAGTGGTAAAGTGCTCACTTTGAGCAAAAGAAGCTCAGGAACAGTACTCAGAACTTGAGTTCACAAGCCCCAGGACTGGGGAAAAAAAAGTTCAGAATCTCAACCTCAGTTTTCCTCTCTCAAGGTGTCGGATGAGGGTGAAATTCTGCCACCTAAACTTCAAGCTGCCTTGCTGCAGGTTTTGGAAGAACGAAATGAAATCTTGGTTCAGGAGCGGCATCTTTCACAAGGTACGAGCCTGGTTCTCACTTGTGCCCTTGAAATTGCAGCTACAGTAAAATTGTAGCTGTGCAGGCCGGGTGGCGAGAGGAAGAAACAAGGTCAGCACATTTGCCATTTGTTTTCTGCTGGCCCTAAACCATGCGGAGGTGATGGCTGTGCTTCCTACCTTTCCTCTTAGCCCTCTAGCCTGTGATGGTTTTCATACACAGAACTTAAATGTTCCTCCTCCCCTCCCTTTCCTGTGACCCTCTCCTTGTGAAGCAGATGTGACCCTCAGTTCTCTGGTGTCGGAAGCCTTTGTCAGGTTTTTTGTGGAGCTTGTGGGACACTACTCTTTGAGCATGACAGTCACTGAGCGTGGGGAGCGCGTGTTCCTGAGGGAGCCCTTTCGCAAGTCCCACACCTCCCGGAGTGCCCGCCACTTCCTCGACCTTTTCATGGAGACTCAGATGTTTGCGGGTTTCATCCAGGACCGAGAACTGCGGAAAAGTGGTGTCAAAGGTCAGTTTCCATCAGCAAGTACTCTTTTTCTTATGCCTTCTTGGGAGGTTTGAAGATAAACAGCATACAAAAATAAAAACATGCCAGGCACCAGTGGCTCATGCCTGTCATCCTAGCTACTCAGGAGGCTGAGATCTGAGGATCACGGTTCAAAGCCAGTCCGGGCAGGAAAGTCAGTGAGACTCTTATCTCCAATGAACCACCAGAAAACCAGAAGTGGTGCTGATTCAAGAGGTAGAGTGATAGCCTTGAGCTGAAGAGCGCAGGGACAGTGCCCAAGCCCAGAGTTCAAGCCCTATGACTAACAAAAAATAAATAAATAAAACAAAACCATGTAAAGCTACCATGTAAAGTTAAATTTGTTTTTTTGTTCTTTTTTGTCAGTTGTGGGGGCTGAACTCTGGGACTGGGTGTTGCCCCTTGTCCCTTAGTTCTTCAGCTCAAGGTGAGCGCTCTACCATTTGAACCACAGCACCACTTCCAGGTTTTTCTGTTTATGTGGTGCTGAGGAATTGAACCCAAGGTTTCATGCATGCAAGGCAAGCACTCTACCACTGATGCAACTTCCCAGCCCTTGATATTGTTTTAGCCATAGAAATAATACACTGGGGCTGGGAAGATGGCTCAGTGGTAGAGTGCTTGCCTTGCATGCATGAAACCTTGGGCTCAATTCCTCAGCACCACATAAACAGAAATACCTGGAAGTGGTGCTGTGGCTCAAGTGGTAGAACGTTAGCCTTGAGAAAAAAGCTCAGGGACAGTGTATAGGCCCAGAGTTCAAACCCCAGGACTGGCAAAAAAAAGGGGGGGGGTCGGTTAGCCGGGAAGGTGGCTCAGTGGTAGAGTGTTTGCTTTGCATGCATGAGGTCCTGGTTCAGTTCCTCAGCACCACATACACAGAAAAAGCTAGAAGTGGTGCTGTGGCTCAAGAGAGTGCCAGCCTTGAGCTGAAGAGCTGAGGGACAGCGCCCAGGCCCAGAGTTCAGGCCCCACAACTAACCAAAAAAAAAGGCGGGGGGTGGGGAAGAGAATGAAATAATACACTGGGCTGGGTGTCAGTGGCTCATGCCTATAATCCTGCTCAAGAGATCTGAAGGTCTAAGTTCAAAGCCAGCCCAGGCAGGAAAAAAAATCTGTGAGATTCTTATCTCCAATTAACCAGAAGAAAGCCAGAAGTGGCACTGTGGCTCAAGTTGTAGAGCTCTAGCCTTGAGCAAAAATGCTAAAGGACAATGTCCAGTCCTTGAGTGTTCAAACCCTAGGATCAGCACCCAAAAGAAAAAACAAAACTTTAGGCTGGGGATGTAGCTCAGTGGTGGAGTACTTGCCTAATATGTGCAAGGCTCTAGGTTCACGGAAAAAGAAGAAAATAACACCTAGATGTTATTTAATTAATTTCCAGTCACATGGTTGAATGTTGGACAGTTTAACCAATGTAAGTTTTCTTCACAGGCTTATTTGAGGTCCGGGCTCTGCAGTATTTGCAAACAATTCCTGAGTCTGAACCCAGTGGAGTGAACAGAATTTTGCGGAGTCTTGGTAAGTTGCTGTTTTCTTGTTATATAAACTGGGCTATGCCTGGTGCCAGTGGCTCATGGCTATAATCCTAGCTACTCAGATCTGAGGATCATGGTTTGAAGCCAGCTCAGGCAGGAAAGTTCATGAGACTCTTATCTCCAATAAACTACTCAGAAAAAGCTGGAAACAATGCTGTGGCTCAAGTAGTAGAGTGCTAGCCTTGAGAACAATGAGGCTCAGGGATAGTGCCCAGGTCCTAAGTCCAAGCCCCAGGACCAGCAAAAAAATAAAATAGCCAGGTGCAGGTGGCTCACATCTGTAATCCTAGCTACTCAGGTGGCTTGAGATCTGAGGATTGTGGTTCAAAGCCAGCCCTGACAGGAAAGTCCATGAGATGCTTATCTCCAATTAACCACCAGAAAACCTGAAGTGCACTGTGGCTTAAGTGGGAGAGCGCTCGCCTTGAACTGAAGAGCTGAGAGACAGTGCCCAGGCCCAGAGTTCAAGCCCCATGACAGACCAAAAAAAAAAAAAAAGCTGAAAACAAGCTTGCAGGCCTTTCCAGCCAGCTCAGCGGTATAATGGTGGGTGGACCATGTAACCACAATGGCCAGAACTGCAACCCCAGATCCCGAGTGATTTGGAGAAAATCTCTTTTCTGAGAGGTCAGGTTCCCCATCAGAATGCCCTGTGAACTGCTTCCATCAGGAGCTCCCTTTAATCCCTTCATAGTTTATCTTCTCATATCATGATGAAACCCTAATCAAAACTGTGATTCTTTTTCCATACAAATAAACTTTGCATACAATTTCAGGGTTTTATGGAACCCCCATCCCTGGAATCCTATCTGTGGACCCAAACTTAAAACATATGGGTTCACCGGGCACTGGTGGCTTACATCTGTGATCCTAGCTACTCAGAAAGCTGAGATCTGAGGATCATGGTTCAAAGCCAGCCCCGGCAGAAGATTCTATGAGACTTTTATCTCTAACTACCAAAAAGCTGGAAGAGGAGGTGTGGCTCAAGTGGGAGAATGCTAGCCTTGAGCAAAAAACTCAGAGATAGTGCCCAGACCCTGAGTTCAAGCCCCAGGATGGGGAGAAAAACAAAAAAAACAAGTGGATTAGAGAGACTGAAGACAAAGAAGATATTCTTGGAAGACTCTTTTAATTTTATACTTCATAGAGAAACACAGTTTTTTTTAATGATGTTTTCATTTGTAGTTAATTGTCCAGTATGATTCTGAAAAGCAGAGTATGGCTTCCATACTAGTTATGGGCTTCTACTCTGCGTGTACATGCTGGTCTTTAACATGTCTCTAATTGGGTCCTCTCCTTAATTAGCTGAGACCATGGGGAAATTATAGCTTGGGTTATTATTTCATCTTCATGTCATGGGATTAGGTTAAATTTTTGGTTTTCAGCTCTGACTACAGAAACTAATGTCTGGGGAGCTTAAAAATATTTCCCCTGAACTCCAGGAAACCTCTGGGGAGTAAGCCCAGTCTGGTTTTTTTTTATTAGAATATATCACTTGGACAAAGCACTGGTATTATATTCTCATGGATATATAATGTAGTTTGATTGTGTTTGTCCCCCAGACCGCATCTCTTGAAGTTCCATTTCCCAACAGTACCCCAGACACAGACCAAGGCATTACCACCAGGATCTTTGGTTTAGATGGCCGCTCTCACTTGAGATGGTGCCTTACTCTTAGGCTGTTCTGACTAGATTGTTCATCTTGTGCCTTAAATCATTACAAGAAATGAAAAAAAAAATTATTCTTTTCTTTCAGGTAGTAAAATGAAATTTCTGCAGAAGAAATGAAGTATTTGCCTCTATCCTAAATAGAGCTGAAAGTCCCAAGGACATTATTTTTCCTAGAGTCAGGATGTTTTGGAGTTTGCTACAAAATCCTGCAATGTTAAGAAGCCAAGAAGCAGGTCAGGCTCCATGACTCCCCTGTTGCTGCCGGAGACTTGTTGGAAGTAGTGTGGAACCGATGCTTCCTTCCTCTGCCTCCAATTTCCCTTCACAATGGCCTTTTCTCTTTGATTCTTGGGCCCATCTGTGTATTTTATGCTTATGTCTATGAGGACAGTTGTCTTCTAGGAAGGAAAGACGTGGTGCTGCATTTACAGAACCATTCAAAGATGACTGATGAGAGAATGGATGCATTTTAGGTACTAGAACTGGGAGGGTCGGCCTTACACACATAGCCCTCATCACTGAATCATGGCAGCTATAAACTCATGGGCCATTGGAACTCACAGACTTTTGTCTGATGTCCTGTCTAGGGAGCTCTCACTTAAGTGGAAGCCTTACTTCTTGGCACTGTTAGCCAATGCTTTATAAAAGTAGACATCTTGGAAGTGGTATGTGGCTCACGTGATAGAGCACCAGTCTTGAGTGAAAAAAGCTAAGTAAGAGTACAAAGTCATGATTTCAAGTCGCAGTACTGGCACACACTCAACATAAACGTAGACATCTTGTGACTCTTCCTCCACAATGTGTATGGTACTTGAGTAATTGGTCCTTCATAGGTCATTAAACTGTACTTGACAGAATTACAGTTAACATGAAAATGTCCTTTTGGAGACATGTATATTTGTGTGTGTGTGTGTGTGTTGCTACCATCAAGTATTTGTGTCTATATTTCAAGCCTTACATCAACTTGTGCCTCCACTTTACCAACAGAAGGAACTGGAATTTAGAGGCTAATTTGGCCAGTTATACAATTCATATAGAACTGAAGCCAGGACTCTTAGCTTATGAACATCAAGTTGTTTAGTCTTTTGGATGAGAATTTGAGCTCTGTTGGATTACAGCTAATTAAAAGTTTTCCATTAAGTATAATGCAACCACCTTGAGGCTGTGAGGATAAGTGGTGTGGTGCCTACCTGAGGCCTTTTTTTCTTTCTGTGCTGGAGATAGAATGCTGGGCCTCTTACACATCTCCATCTAGTGAAAACTGTTGGAACTTGTGCTGTACATTTGACTCTGAATATGTGTGCTAAACATATGCCACTTCCTCTCCCAGCTCTCTAATACCTAAAGTGGTAGCACTGATTGGTAAAGAGAAATTGGTCATAGATAGGGTAGTTTCCTTCAATAAACGTAGCAAATGTCAGTTGTGATCTTCAGCTTTGGCTTCTGGTTTTAACTGACAAATGTTCAAACGTACAAAACCTTGTAAACTGTACTATAATACAACAAATTGACAGGTATGGTATGGAATCTGAAGCAGAAACCATTCAAGACTGGTGCTGTCTAGCCTAGTTCCTAGGAAACTGAACTGAGCCTGTGTGTTTTAAAATGTTAAGCAGTTTAATACCCCTGGGGAACAAGGAGTAATTACGTGCTGGTTAATGGGGCCCGGCTCCCTTTGCGCGGGGACTTCTTTGGTGGGGCCGAGTTAGGCCTCTCCTCAGGCCCGCTCTGCTCGGCTTTGGTAAGGCGTTGTGAGTTCCGGTTGTTTGCTTACGGACCTCCTAGTGAATGAAACCGGAAGTGCTAGCCGCGTCCGGGAGCGTGGGGCTCGGTGCTTCTGGGCGTGCATATCTTCTACCTAGTTCCATCTCTCGACGCCACGTGCTCCCGGTGATGAGGACCTGCTCGGCCGAGGCCGCCGTAGGCTCCCCGGCGGTGCCGTCCTCCCGTCTGCGCTGACTTCTTGTTACGGTGGCCACGCGGCCGCATGCGCGGAGGCCGTGGACACGGTCACGGGAGAGGCTGGCCCGCATGTTCCCTCAAGGCCACCGGGCGGCCTTCAGCCGCGGGAAAACCCAACACCCTGAGCTGCCCACGCTGAAGAACGCGCGGCAGCACCTGGGGGCCGTGCGGGCCGCAGGGAGGGGCCGAGGGGTCGCCGGTGGTGCGCACGCGTGGGACGCCCCGGCACAACCCTCGGCTCCCAGAAGGTAAGTGAGGCAACCTCGGTGGGCGGCGGGGCGCCCCGACACACCGACGGCTTCAAGCGCGTGTGCAGCCGGGAATCCCAGACGCAGCCGCGTGGCGGGAGCGGGAGCCACTCCGTCTCCCGGCCACGCCCGTAGCCGGCTTTCCGTCCGGAGCCCACTGGGAGAAAGAAAGGACGAACCTATCCGCTGCGCCGCCCTGCGAGGCCTGGGGCCGGAAGTGGCGAGGCCGGGCGTGCCCCTGGGTGTGACCTCACATCCGCCCCAAACAAACGTGCCCGACATTCCTGAGCCGCTGAACCGGCGTGCCCGCGGAACTAGCGAGTGCGCCTGTGCCTGGCGGTCACGTGGGCGACGTGTCAGTGCTCGGCGCCGGAATAGCGGGGCGTGGCTCTGGGGAAGACCGCGCTCCCACCGCTCAGTGATGGCGGGCACGGGGCTGGTGGCCGGGGAGGTGGTGGTGGATGCGCTGCCGTACTTCGACCAAGGCTACGAAGCGCCCGGCGTGCGGGAAGCGGTGAGTGCGGGCGGCCGGCGGCGCTCTCGTGCCGCAGGGGCTTCGCGCGCCGTCTCCCCGGCCCAGCCCGGCTCCGGTCTCGGCCCTCGCGCGCGGCCTCCCCGGCCCCGTCCCGTAGCTCACGCGCGCGACCTCCCCGGCCCGCCCCGCCGCTCACGCGCGCCTGTTTTCGTCCGTAGGCCGCGGCACTGGTGGAGGAGGAGACGCGCAGGTACCGGCCCACCAAGAACTACCTGAGCTACCTCGCTGCCCCAGACTACTCCGCCTTTGAGGTGAGGGACTGCGGGAGTCTGACTCAGATGGGGAAGTGACTGCGGTCTGGTGGAGCCTGGGGACGGGAGTCCGAAACCCCCGTATCCCTGATGGTCAAGAATCAGCTGGAGGACCACAGCCTTCTCCCGGCGCTTGGTGTCTGAGACCCGGAGGAACTCTAGGGATCCCAAACACCTAGACGTGTTGTATTATACATGGGGGGTGGGTTGGGGTGGTATCAGAATCTTGTAAATTCTCTAAGGAGACTTCTAGGACCACAAAATCTGTCTCTTCAGAACCACCGGAGGCCAGGCCACCTCTGCGTTGGAGCTCAGGTCGTTTCCCAATATTGGAAAAAGAATACCTGGATAGAAAATTTCTAAGGACAGGCCATTTTAAATATATGGGATCACGGTTCAAAGCCAGCCCAGGCAGCAAAGTCCAGGAGACTCTTACCTCCAATAAACCACCAGAAAACCGAAAGTGGCGCTGTAGTTCAAGTGGTAGAGCGTTTGTCTTGAGCTGAAGAGCTGAGGGACAGCGCCCAGACCTGGATATGGAGGGATTCTATAGCTAAAATGACAGACATGTACCCCCATGCCCATCTTTTTTTCTGTTGAGATGAAGTTTAATGAAGAAAGTGTCCCAATTGTTGAAGAAGATAGACAGACTGTTTGTGGATGGCAGGAGGAGGGTAGATCCTCTTTCTTCAGTGGTTTTGGATTTCATCAGAGTTGATCTGGCCAAAGACCCACACATTTGAGGAGAAATAGCTCATAACTCAAATTTTTGGAACTTGCATACAAGTATCAAGATATATTAGGGAGTATGATAGGAGGAATGAGATTGTTTGGACCAGCTTGATTGTGGGTTGGGGGTTAACTAAAACTCCCTGTATAACAAATTTTTTCTAAATGAAATTGCACATGTGTGTCCATATATACATATATATTTATATACACACATGGATTAGGGGTGTAGTTTAGTAGTAGAGCATGTTCTTAGCCATGTACAAGGCCCTACATTCAAGTCCTACCATTCTAAAATATAAAGGAAGGAAGGCACTGGGGGAACGGAAATGATCCATTATAGTGTGTATTATAAAGAATACATAAGTAAATTGACTTGTTTGGTAATTATTAATTTTAGTTTGTCAATATCATCTTGGCAGTAATTTTCTCTGTTATCAGACCGACATAATGAGAAATGAATTTGAAAGACTGTCCGCACGGCAACCGATTGAATTGCTCAGTATGAAACGGTAAGAGAACTAAAATCTAAGTTATCACATTTCTAACTTGGTAAGCTGAGATTGGTAAAGGTTCTACTTGCTGGCTATGTGGCTGTGTGGAGACACACAGCAGAGTGGGGTCTGAGTGCAAGTGGACATTTTGTTCCCTCCCACCTTTTTTGTTGTTGTTGTTGTTGTTGTTTTGGGGGGGGTCCGGTCGTGGGGCCTGAACTCTGGGCCTGGGTGCTGTCCCTCAGCTCTTCAGCTCAAGGCTAGCACTCTACACTTGAGCCACAGTGCCACTTCCGGCTTTTTCCCCCCCTGCTTATGTGGTGCTGAGGAATTGAACCCAGAGCCTCATGCATGCAAGGCAAGCACTCTGCCACTGAGCCACCTTCCCAGCCCCCCTCCCACTTTTTGTATTGTACCTTTTCTGTGTGTGTGTTGATCAGGATCCAATCCAGGGCTCTTCCACTAAGCCACATCTTGGGCCTTATATCCCTATATAGTGCTTTATTTTGGGGGTGGGGGTGTCTGGTCGTGTGGCCTGAACTCTAGGCCTGGGCACTGTCCCTCAGCTCTTCAGCTCAAGGCTAGCGCTCTATCTACCACTTGAGCCACAGTGCCACTTCTGGCTTTTTTCTTTTTGCTTATATGGTGCTAAGGAATCGAACCCAGGGACTCATGCATGCAAGGCTCTACCACTGAGCCACCTTCCCAGCTCCCTGTATAGTGCTTTTTACTTTGATCAATAACTTTGTATTGGGATTTGAAGTATTGGGATTTGAACTCAAGTTGCTTCACTTGTTAGGTGGGCGCTGTCTTGAGTCATACTTCCAGCCCATTCTGCACTGGTTGTCTTGAGATGATGTCTCGGTACTAGGCCCGCACCTGGACCACAGTCCTCTTCTTTCTCTCCTGCAGTAGCTGAGGTGACAGGTGTGCCTCGCCATGCTCTTCCATTGAGATGGAGCTGAACAGACTTCCCTTTTCTGCAAGGCCAGCTGGGAACAAAAGTCTCCCTATCGCAGCCTTCCATATAGTGACAATAAGTACACACCACTGTGCCCAGCTCTCTCTCAAACTTTTTGCCTAGGACAACCTGGACTTTTGATCATCATGATCTCAGTCCCCTTAGAAGAAAGAATTACAGGCCTGACCTCTGGCACTGGATTTCTATAACTTTTTTTATTTTTGGTCAGTCGTGGGGCTTGAACTCTGGGCCTGGGCGCTGTCCCTCAGCTCTTCAGCTCAAGGCGAGCGCTCTACCACTTGAGCCATAGTGCCACTTCCGCCTTTTTTTTTCTTTTTGCTTATGTGGTGCTGAGGAATCGAACCCAGGGCCTCATGCTTGCAAGGCAAGAGCTTTACCACTGAGCCACCTTCCCAGCCCAAGAGGTTTCTTTTTATTGAAAGGTCTAGATCTCCTTTGCTGAGAGGAGGATATGTATTCTTAGTGTGTTTTGTTATCTGATGGCAGATATGAGCTTCCAGCCCCTTCCTCGGGTCAGAAGAATGATGTCACCGCATGGCAGGAGTGTGTCAGCAATTCCATGGCCCAGTTAGAACACCAGGCCGTCCGCATCGAGAATCTAGAGCTCATGTCGCAGCATGGCTGTAATGCCTGGAAAGTATACAATGAGTAAGAAGCCTGTTTTGGCTCCATTTGCATCTGTTCCACCTTATGCGTCCAGCTTTTGTTTTTTGGTTGTGGGGCTTGAACTCTGGGCCTGAGCCCTGTCCCTCAGCTCTTTAGCTCAAGGCAATTGCTCTACCACTTGAGCCATAGCACCACTACTGGTTTTCTGGTAGTTAATTGGAGATGGGAGTCTCATGGACTTCCCTGCCTGGTCTGGCTTTGAACTGCGATCCTCAAGGTCTTAGTCTCCTGAGTGGCTAGGATTATAGGCATGAGCCACTGGTGCCTGGCTCAGCTTTTGTTATCAGTCATGCTGCTCTTTTAGTCAGTGGAACTTCAGACATTGATACTTGTGTGTTTAACAAATGTGGGAGAAAGATAACAATTAGAACAGAAAAGTAAGGTGAGGGGTTTGACTCAGGATCCTGTCCTGGAACTATACCCTGATAGGCTACTGCTTTGAACCCCACTTACAGTTGAAGAGTGCCGAGGGGCCTAACGTAGCTCCTAATTAGTGTGTACTAAACAAAGCTCGGAAGGAAAAACTGCAGAGCCCCTCCTTGCTCGGCCTCAGCTGGAAGTGGGAACTCACAGGTTCATGAACAACTACAAGTAGGAATGGGGTTACAGCTGACTCATAGGTCTGAGGATCAAGGAATAGCAGCGAAGTAACACCTGAAGGGATTTTGCTGAGCTGAGCATGGTGGCTCACAACTTGTAATCCCAGAACTCAGAAAGTTGACATAACAGTTAAGTTACGGCCAGCTAGGTGCTAGGTACGGATGGCTCACACCTGTAATCCTAGCTACTCAGGAGAGTGAGATATGAGGATCACAGTCTGAAGCCAGGCAGGCAGGAAAGACTTATGAAACTCTTAGCTCCAACAAAACTATCAAAAAAGCCAGAAGTAGACTTTTGGGTCAAGTGGTAAAACACCAGCCTTGAGCAGAAAAGAAGCTCCAAGGACAGTACACAGGCCCTGAGTTCAAGCCCAGTGACTGGCACACATTAAAAAAATTTTTTTTTAATGGATTTTGCTAGTTTGTGAAATTCAGCGGTTTTATTAGCTCTGGGGCTCCTTTGATCCTTACAATATGCTGAATATGTTAATCATATAGGGGAAAAGACCATTGAACCTCATGATTGTAAAAGCTTCTTGTTAAACTATTCTTAAAAATGACTATAAAATGACACAATGGAATGATGGGTATCATTCTCAGATCATCAGAATTTTGTTTTAAATTTTTATGACATGTACAAACAACTCATGATGTGAGTGTATTATAAGCAGAAAAAAAAGAATAAATGGGATCTGAGTGATTAGGAAATCTTAACAGAGGAGCTGAGAAATCTGTTTCAAACGCGAAAAAAGATGATTCTTGTCTTCTAGAACCATTAGCTAGCTGTGGAGACAACTATGCAGGAAACAGTTTCTGGCAGTATGGGTACAATTTTGCTTTGTTGGCTGATTTTATAAACGACAGCAATTCAGAGAAGGGACATGCCCTGAGCCAGTGGCTCACATGTCCTACTAGCTACCAGGAGGCTGAGATCTGAGGATCGTGGTTCAAAGCCATCCTAGGTAGGAAAACGTGTGTGTGTGCGCGTGCACGAGCACTAGTCTTGGGACTTATACTTGGCCTGGGCACTGTCCTTGAGCTTTTTTTGCCACTTGAACCACACCTTTACTTTCGGCTTCTTTGGATTATTAGTTGGGAGATCAAAGTCTCACAGGCTTCACTGCCCAGGCTGGCTTTTGAGCCGAGAGCCTCAGATCTCAGCCTCCTGAGTAGCTAGGATCCCAGGCATGAGCCACGGGTGCCCATCAATATTGCTTTTAAATTTCTGTTTATCCTGTCTGACTTTGCTCTTCTTCCTCCGTAGAAACTTGGTTCATATGATTGAGCATGCACAGAAAGAGCTTCAGAAGTTAAGGTAAATTATTTTTCTGTTGTTTTTAATAAATTTAGAGTGGGGGAAAAGAACCACTGAGACTGTGGTCACATGTGAAAGGGGGCCTTGTACACCTTCACCTTTGATGCTTTCAATAGTTACTGCTCTGTGAGAAGTGAGCTGGGGAAGCTCCAAATAATGTTTTTGACTACAAAAAGGAGCAGACTATGGGCAGTGTGGTACACGCCGGTAATGCCAGTATCCTAGAAGGTGGGGCAGAGATTGAGGCCAGGCTGGATTACAGTAGTGAGACTGTTTTACAAAGAACCCAGACAGCAACAACAAACAATAAGTGAAACCAAGTTTCTGCAGTATGAAGGGATTTATACTTCCAACAAAATCTAGTCAGAGCCGGGTGCTGGTGGCTCATGTACTCGAGAGGCTGAGGTCTGAGGATCATGATTCAAAACTAGCCCACACAGGAAGTCTGTGATACTCTTACCTCCAGAAAGCTGGCAGTGGAACTGTGGCTTAGTGGTAAAGCACTGTGTTGAGCTAAGAGAGCAGCAGGCCTGAGTCCACACCCCAGTATGGGTGCACACATAAAAACAGTGCAGTTGGCAGGGTGTCATGTGGCCTGTTCCTCAGACAGAATTGAATCATCATGTGGTTAATTACGCCTAGCCCTAACCAGAGATGCTGAACCTTCACAGCCAGGATTCTGCTCAAAGCAGACAGAACTCTTTCTTTGACATCCTTTTGGGTATGTGAGGCCTGGAGTCACTTGCTGGCAGGACTAGGTGGCCAGGCCAGCCATCCTCTGATGTACTTCAAGTGTATCCAGTTGGAACGCAAGAAGTTTCCCTTCATTTTAGTAGTAGATTGGCACTTTATCTTTTTTTTTTTTTAATGTACTTCATGTATGGTAGGCAAGCACTCTCACCGTTAAGCCACATTCCCAGCCTAGATTAATTGGCCTTTTAAAAAAAGTTATTAGCACCTAGCAATTGTCCAGATGCATGGGTCTTACTGTGGTATCTTCGATCCACTCTTTGTCCAGCCTTGGATTTGCTCCAGCTGAATGGAGGAGAAATAGGCTGGAAGTCTGAAACATCTCCACTTCTGGCACTTACAAGTCTGCAAACTGAAAAGACACCCTGACAGGGGGGGTAGGGTGCAGGGTAACTCATAATCTGCTTCTGTAAGATCTCTGTATATGTGCATGGATAGGAAGGAAATCTGGAAGGACTGACTTTAACCAATTTTCTTTTGCTAATAACATACCATACACTGATGAGTTTTAAAGAAAAGGCCTATTTTGACTTAGTTCTGGAGTCCCAAGGTCGGAGACCACATCGGTTGATGACCTTGATTGGATGATCCCCTAGGAGTGCCAGGGGTCCCGTGGCCAGAGGCCTTGTGCCCCCTTCTCTCACTATAAAGACCAGAAATCAGGTCTGGGTTGCACAAGATGACCTTAGGTAACCACCCTGAGGGCCACCTCTACCCACTGCACTTGGAACTCTTCATTCTTGGGATACCTCTCAAAGGCAGTTGGACTTGAACATGATTACTGTGTCCACAAAATCCAACAGCAGTTCAGGAAGGGGTGAAGAGGGGTGGGAGGTGGGAGTGTTGACTCACAGTCTGCACGTCTGGGGTGGTTTTACTTGTCACACTGAGCATGTTTTATGAAATTTGTAATTGAGAAATAAATTCCTGAATTAGTCTATTACTGTGTATATATGTTTTTCTAAAGAGACTGTCTTGTTTTGGTTATTACTTTTTCCATTGATTTTGGTCTTGTTAAAATGCAGTAGGGTTGTGTAAATAACTCTTTACAGGAAACATATCCAAGATTTAAACTGGCAGCGAAAGAACATGCAGCTCACAGCTGGATCTAAGCTGAGAGAGATGGAGTCCAAGTGAGTGTCTAACTCCACTGCACTGTTTCTCAGCACATGCCAAGATGTGGTTCAGTAAGGTTCAAGCAGAATTCCAATGGAATGCTGCATTTTCTGCCCTTCACTGTTTCTCATCTGTCCTTTTCTGAAGTGTGGGTGTAGAAACCAGCCAGAAGTTCTAAGAATGAAACCATTGCTAAGAGGAGCACTGGTTTAGGCCAGTGTTTTTGGCTTTTAGTAGAACCTTCCTATATTCTGATCTTTTTGTTTTGGTCAGTTCTTGGAATTGAACCCTGGGCCTTGAATATGCTCAGCAGGCACCATATCCTGCCCTATTTAAGAAATTTTTTTGGCAGTTTGTTTCATTGAGATATAATTTTACCATAAGACCTAAATTAAAGGATATAAACCTGTGGTGTTTGTTTTTTTTATACATTAACAATATTGTACAGCTATCACTGCTAATTTCAGAACCTTTTTTTAAAATTAAAAAAAATTGGTCTTATAAAGGTGATGTACAGAGGGGTTACAGTTATATAAGTGAAGAGTACATTTCTTTTTGGACAATATCACCCCTTCCCATGATCTTTCCCAGTTTTTCCCTCCCATCCCCATCCACTAGTTGTTCATTTTCAACAGTATCTAGCGAGTTCCATTGCTGAATTTGATCACCCTTTGTTTAAATTTTTGTTTTGTTTTTCAGCCTTGTAACAAAGGAAATTCCGTAACTTGAAACTTTTTTGCTTCACTTTTTCCCTTTCTATGTTTTGTTTTTGAGATGTTCTTCTGCGGATAGAATTTATGCAAATTCATAAATAAAATCTGTGTGTGGGGTATATAATCCCAGCACGTGCGAGGTTAAAGCAGGAGAATCACAAATTCTAGGACAGTCTGGGCTCCTTAGTGACACCTTGTCTTCAAACAAGATAATCACATCTGTAAATATAGTCATGAATTCTGGGGTCATTCCTCTTTCCTGTCTCCCCATTTTCTCTTCATTTCCTTATCTCCGTGTTGTGAGCCCGCCTGTCACGTCAGGAACCAAGGAGAAGGGAAGTGTCCATCATTTTTAGTAGATTACATCTGCCCAGTTTTCTGTTACTCCTGTATCACCTTCCATTACTTCCCTGTCACTTCTGTCTTACTGCTGCCACCACTACTTTTAGTTAACTTCGAGGCAATTGTAGACTTACATGCGCATGTAAGAAGTAATAACCTGTGTGCCTTTCATCTCCTCCACTGTGCCTTGTGTGTGTGTGTGTGCGCGTGTGTGCGCATGTGCGTGTGCGCACCCTTCACCCATCTCCTCCATATGCATCTTGCTTTTTAAGGGGAAAGGTAACAGTGCTGTGGCTCTTCAGTGAAACTGCATATGCATTTAAACTCTAGGAGAAATTTTACTTGGAGTAATTTTTCCTTTTTACAATGTTTTTCCTTTTCTAGTTGGGTATCTCTGGTCAGTAAGAATTATGAGATTGAACGGACTATTGTGCAACTGGAAAATGAAATCTATCAAATTAAGCAGCAGCATGGAGAGGCAAACAAAGAAAACATCCGGCAAGACTTCTGAAAAGGGCCTGGGGTGTGGCCCAGGTGGTAGAGCACCTGCTTAGCAAGTGTAAGGCCCTGAGTTCAAACCCCAGCACTATCACACACACACACACACACAGACTTGTGAAAAGGCTGATTTGGTGGGTAGAAAGGAAAAGCAGTTGGGCTTTCACATGTTGTCAGGCCCTGCTCTTTTTCTGACCTATAGAAATGGAGGGCTGCGGCTCTTGGGGCACTGGATCAGACTGTTCACAGACCACAAATGTTTGTGCCCCTGCAGTGATTGTATTTCTTAGTGAAATAAAGATTTTCAACCTGATAGCATTTTTATAGTTATAAAAATGTAGGCTTTCAAAATAAGGGACTAGAATAATTCTTATAATTAACTTTTAATGACTTGGACTGTGTTGTAGTCAGGGTCCTTAATTTATGGCTTCCAGAATATACAAGAAGCTGGCAACTTTTGATTTATGATTCTAATAAAGAAGTAATTCTGAACATTATTCATCACCAAGTATAATGGTTGATCTTGATTATCTCCATGACTGTTGAGACAGCTACAAAACTGGTACTGAGAAGTGGGACTTTGCTGTGTCCATACTGCCAATCCAGGTTTGTAGAAAAGGCTAGAGGAGGAGCTTTATGGACACTTCTGGCTAGGGCATGACTGTCCTGCCAACAGTAAAGCTCTTGCTCACGGGGTTTTAGATGGAAATAAGGACTACTGGAACTCCTCTTCACTGTGGCAAGGAGTTTGCCTTTTGGGTGGGGGGAGGGGTAAAGGTCTGTCATGGGCTTGAACTCAGGGTCTGGGTACCATCCCAGCGCTTTTGTGCTCAAGGCTAGAACTCTACCACTTTGTGCCACAACTCCACTTCTGGCTTTCTAGTGGTCAATTGGAGATAGGAGTCTTAGAGATTTTCCTGCTTGGACTGGCTTTGAACGGAACCTCAGATCTCAGTCTCCTAGGATTACAGGTGTGAGCCAGCAGCACCCAGCTTGCACTTGTTTTGTCCACGCCCTGATACTTTTTGGTGGCTAAATCTAAAGGTAACAGGTTAATCTGATGGAAGAAATGTCAAGGCAGTAGATCACTCAAGCTGTGACCTGAATATTACTGACTGCCTTTAGCCAGGTTTACCTTGAGAATCCTACTTTCCTTTAGGAAGAGAATCTTGATACATGCTGCTTGCCCTGCACCAGGAAATGAGCTCCCTGGAATTCCATTCCTCTGCTTGTGGCATTGTCTGTGGTTGGATGCCAGCTTAGGGGTCATGGGTACTCACCTGAAATTTCACAGGAGAGCCTGATGGAAAGCACCATGCTGAGTGAAACCTATGCTACCTGGTGACCAGAATTTGGGCCTGGGGATGGGTCTGAACAAAGCTGAAGGCCACAGCCGGATGCCGGTGGCTTTGTGAGCTGCCTCCAGCACAGCCATGGGGGCACCCCAGGCCTGGCTCTCATCTACTCACCCAGATGCTGCATGATTGAGCTGTAGGATTGGCTCTGGCACTGGAATGTGCCATTTTGGTGGGGTTCACACTGGGTTTGCATTGGGACTCATTCTGAATGCAAATGATAGTGTCTGCATTTCAAGATAAAACATAAGCCCTTGGGCCAGGAGCAGATGCTACAGTTAAAATCTTTTCTCTTTTGCTGGTCCTGGGGCTTGAACTTAGGTACTGAGTGCTGTCCCTGAGTCTCTGTGCTCATGACTACTGAATGCTCTACCACTTGAACCATAATACCACTTTGGGTTTTTCTATGTTTATTGGTGGTTAGAGTCTCTCAGACTTTCCTGCCCAGGCTGGCTTTGAATCACAATCCTCAGATCTCCACCCCAGCAAAATCTTTTATTTTTTTTTGGGGGGGGGAGGAGAGTGGTTAGTACCAGCTTTTGAATTCAGTTTCAGGCTTGCTTGGTGCTTTGCCACTTGAACCATGATTTCAGCCATGCTTTTTGCTGAATATCTTGAAGATGAAGTCTCACTTTTCCTTCCAAATTGTCCATCTGTAATCTATCAGATTAATCTTTTTTTTTTCTTTTGGCTGTAGCCTCAATCTTCAGAACCCCAAAGGCCCAGCAGTGAGTGTGTATGGTGTTACTGAGTGCCCCATCCCCATAGGAGGTGGGCCTGGTGTAAGGGGTGTCCTTGAGGAACATGTGGAACCTTCCTTTCAGGCCTCTGCCATATTCCCACCACCCTGCCTGCCTCAGCCCTGCGCCCAAAGCTACTGGGCACCAAGCACCAAACCTAGGAAATGCAGCCAAAATAAACTGTTCCAGACTGTCAGGTTCTGAGACTTGAACACTAGGGACCCACAGGCTGGAAACAAGCTGAACAGGTGAGCACCGGAGGAAGATGATCCTCACAGCACCTCTCCGGAAGTTGTAGGGAGTTGGGCAGCATTTCATAGCTAGGAAGTGTCGGCCTGGGGCCGGGGTTTTGGCTCAGCATGCCAGCGCTTGCCTGGGTACCATCTGCAGGACCACAAAAGCAGCAGCTGTCCAGTGGGTGCTTATTCCTCCACTTGAAGGAATTTAAAGTATAAATGACCAGGTGTCCGTGGCTCACACATGTCAATCTAGCTACTCAGAAGGCCTCAGCCTTCTATGATCTGAGGATCACAGTTCAAAGCCAGACTGGTTAGAAAAGATCATGATACTTAACCTCCAATTAACTATCCACTAAAAAAGCCTAAAGTGGGCTGGGCGCCAGTGGCTAAGGCTACTCAGGAGGATGAAATCTGAGGATTGTGGTTCAAAGCCAGCCCAGGCTAGATAGTCCATAAAACTCTTATCTCCAGTAAACCACCAGGAAACTGGAAGTGGTACTGTGGCTCAAGTGGTGTAGAGCACTTTCCTTGAGCTGAAGAGCTGAAGGACAGCGCCCAGGCCCAGAGTTCAAGTCCCACAACCGACCCAAAAAATAAAATTAGATGTTTTAATATTCCTTCCTCTATTTCCAGTGATTGAGTACTAAAGTTGCTCCATGGACAGCAAAGTAGACATACACGCATATCCAGTGGGCCCTAAATCCAATGTCTTTTTAGAACCCTTGAGAGTGGGTCACAGAGCATGTTAGGGCTACTGCAGAGCTCCACGTGGCAAGAGGCAAGCAGACACACCAGGGGCTTAAGGCAGCCAACCAGGGTAGGGAGAGCACGGCCTTGCTTGGACTGTGACTCCATAACTGACAGTTTACCACCATGGCTCAGGGCATTGGGCGTTCTGCTCCTGTTGCCCTTGAGGCTTGATGCAGGGCCATTGGAGAGTCACAGGTCTGCCTTTAGGATGGATTCTGAATGCATGGGCAGAGAGTGCTGGGACCTAAGTCAGAAATTCTGACTTGTGGAAAATATGACCAGCCCAGAAGAAAAATCAAGTTGTTGGAATTGGGGCTTTCCTAGCATGGTCACAGGGCAGTGCAACACAGCCAACCCCACCTGCGCGCACAGAGAGCTTCCAACAGATTCACCTCCACATAAGTAGTAACCACACAGAAGAGGAGTCGTGGACAGCCCAGTAAGTGTCTTATTTCAACAGACAACAAGGAAGATGGGGGGGGGGGGAAGGGAAGGGGAGAAGAAATCTCTTAATAGTTTTTAAGATTCACATCCTCAAGGCTTCTCAGTATCAACTCTGGACTCTAGAAGGAGACGAGTTTTCAGAGTTCATAAGCACATTTCTGACCTCAGACTGTACAATGCCAGATTTGCAAGGATAAAGGTATTTTGGTCACATGAGAGAGTTTGTTTTCCTTTCTGGCAGCTGTGGGGCTTGCCCTTGAACTGGACACTGTCCCTGAGTTTTATTGCTGGAGTCTAGCACTCTACCACTTTAAGCCACAGCACCACTTCCAGTTTTCTGGTGGCTGATTAGAGACAAGAGTCCTGTGGACTTTCCTGCCCCGACTGACTTCAAACCACCATCCTCATATCTCAGCCTCCCGAGGTATGCGCCACAACACCTAATGAGAGCTCACATTCCTTTTTCTGAGGATTTTGCTCCAGAACCACACCGCAAGATGTGTTCTCAGGGAAAAAGCAAAGGAATCTTCCAAGGAGATGGGTGAAGGGCTGCCATATTGGGATTGTATAGGAACTTGCAGGAGGCAGCCCATTTTGTTTTGTCTGTTGTGGGGCTTTAACTCAGCCTGGAAGCTGTCCCTGAGGGTTTTTTTTTTTGTTGTTGTTTTTGTTTGCTCTTGGCTAGCATTCTACCTCTTTGAGCCACAGCCCCACTTCTGCCTGGCAGTTACTGACTTTTATGGCTATTTCCTAGACCAAATCATGTCTTCTATCAGGAAAAATATCCCTACTCTCCACTACAGAAATTTTATCATTATAATAAGTCTGTTACATTTTTCTTCTAACAAAAACCAAATTCAGGTGCCTGTGATTCACACCTCTAATCCTAACTGCTCAGGTGGCTGAAATCTGAGGATCACGGTTCAAAGCCAGCCAGGGCAGGAAAGTCCGTGATACTCTTATCTCCAATAAACCACCAGTAAACCGTAAGTGGCAGTGTGGCTCAAGTGGTAGAATGCTCACTCTGAGCCAAAGAGCTCAGCGACCAGAGTTCAAGTCCCATGACCGACTTCCTCCCCCCCCCCAAAAAAAAAGAAAATGCAGAAAGATATGGGCTAACTGCTTCTCCTCTTGGCCCTACTCAGGAAAGAGGCCCTCTCTCAACTCAGGTTAGAACAGACACACTGTCATCTGCCCAGCTCTTCCCTCCAGTCTACTCAAGAACCCCTGCAGAACTCTGACCCCAAGAGCACAGATGAGATACTGGATGCAGGCCTGGCCAATCCCTGTACCCCAGGCCCTGGCCACATTTCTGAGTAAGAGAACTCGACCTGACTCCAGACCAGGCCAGTGAGAGTTGTTCCCTAGTATTCTAAATGGGTGTGTTTGCCTTCCTCACAGATTGTTAGCCTGTGGCCATGTATTTCTGGAATTGCCTCTGGCTGTGTGCAGAGAAAGCTTGTGTAGGTGGGAGGAGATAGGCAAAAACAAAAAAGGGGAAAGGAAAACATCTGAAAGTCTCCTCTGCAGCCAGTGCCGCCCCTGTCTTCACACACTCCTGATCCGTAAATCCCCAGTAATTCTTTGATGGCACTAGTTTTACTTAGGTGTCTCTGTGAACAGAGTTCTGACATACAAAACTAGAGAAATCAAAAAGGATGTACAGCGGCTCATACCTGTAATCTTTAATACTCAGGAGGCCTCAGATTTCAGCCACCTGAGCAGTTGGGATTAAAGGTGTGAGCCACCACCGCCTGGCTGAATTTGGTTTTTTTGTTAGAAGAAAAATGTAACAGACTTGTTATGATAAAATTTCTGTAGTGGAAAGTAGGGATATTTTTCCTGATAGAAGACATGATTTGGTCTAGAAAATAGCCATAAAAGTAACTGCCAGGCATCAGTGGCTCACACCTGTAATCCTAGCAGCTCAGGAGGCTGAGATCTGAAGCTCATGGTTCAAAGCCAGCCCAGGCAGGAAAGTCTGTGAGACTCTTATCTCCAATAAACCACCAGAAAACTGGAAGTGGCACTGTGGCTTAAGCTTGCCTTGAGGTGAAGAGTGCAGGGACAGTGCCCAAGCCCAGAGTTCAAGTCCCACAAGTGACAAAAAAAAAAAAAATCAGTAACTGTTACAATTTTTTCTTTTGGTCAGTTGTAGGGCTTGAACTCTGGGCTTGAGCACTGTCCCTCAGCTCAAGGTGAGCGCTCTACCACTTGAGCTACAACATCACTTCTGGTTTTCTGGTGATTTATTGGAGATAAAAGAGTCTCACCAACTTTCCTGCTCAGGCTGGCTTTGAACCGTGATCCTCAGATCTCAGCTTCCTGAGTAGCTAGGATGACAGGTGTGGGCCACCAGTGCCCAGCTTGTTTTTTCTTGAGAGATAGGTGTCAAGTAATTCATAGGTAGTCTAAAACCCCCAAGTTTGAGAAGGGGAATTTTTGGCGGCTGGGGATGGTGCTAAGATTAATTCAGGGCCTTATGGACATTTCTGTTTGTTTTGGTTGTGGTGTTGGGACTGCACACATACACTGTGACACATAGCTACACTGAGGTACACCCCTCACCCAGGATGTGTTTTAGTAATTTTCTGGCTCTTTCTCTTCCACTCTGCTCTTCTCCCATGGAGGCCTCGCCAGAGGCAAGGTTCTCAGTCTTTGCCACAGCCTCTAGATCCATCACTCGGTGCGAGATTGTCCCACGCAGATCTATCACTCTATCACACAGTGCGAGATTGTCCCACAGTCCTCCTTGTGTGGCGGGTTCCTCCGTCTTTGGTGAGCCCAAGCTTACTGGCTCAGTGGCTGACTGTTCTATCTCTGGTTCTCCCCAGAGAGCGCACTCACCTGAGGCAGGGCCAGGTGTGTCCCGAGGCATGAAGAATGTGCTGGAAGGATTGCCACCCCTTCCACCTTGACCCTGTGAGAATGTTGTCCCCGGACAGTGCTGTGCCACAGGCCCCCCACCATGCCACGGAGGTCCGGCTGTGCCCATTCTGCCACTTGTGCTGGGTGGCAGTGACTCACACCTGTGAGCCTAGCTACTCAGGAAACTAAGATCTGAGGACTGAGGTATGAAGCCAGCCTGGGCTGCAATGTCCATGAGATTGTTTTCAATCAACCAGCAAACAAACAAAAAAAACCCTCAAGTGTAGGGCTGGGAAGGTGGCTCAGTGGTAGAGTGCTTGCCTTGTATGCATGAGGTCCTGGGCTTGATTCCTCCATGCCGCATAAGCAAAGTTGGAAATGGTGCTGTGGCTCAAGTGCCTGCCTTGAGCTAAAGAGCTGAGGGACAGCGTCCAACCCAGAGTTCAGGCCCCACAACCGACAAAAATAAACAAGTAGGGATTCTTCACTTAGGATCCTTGACTTTGATCACAGAATAAACATTTCTGGACAAGTCACGATGGTAAGGAAACTTGGAGCCTCACTGAGTCAGTAGGCAAGCAGGCAAGTAGTAAAAAAGCGGACAGATGAGCAGGAAGAAGAGGCACACTCTAACCGTGTGTGCGCTCTCAGGGAGAGACGGAAGACCCATGGCTCTGCTGTCAGGGTGTTCAGAGTAAAGGCAGGGGAGGCTTGCTTTACAGTGATGGAAGCCAGGTGTTTCATCTCTGCTCTAATCACTCCTGGTGTTAAACTGAGTTTTTGGATGTTTTAGGCACTCTTTCCAGGTAAGAATGCATCCTGCCATAAAACAGATCCTTATCCTTGAAATAAGGAAGGTGCCCTGTTGTCTCCATTTTGGGTGGGAGGCTGCTTAAGTTTTGGGGAAGCAGTTCTCTCATGAAGGCACACAAATGTTAATTGTTGGGGCGAGGAATGCATCTCTCAGGAAGGAATGCATCCTGTTGTCTCTCTTTGAAGCAAAGATGGTTCTTCTGTGTTTCTAATTACCATGCTTCTGAGTTGCCTTAGCCAGGCCTCTTCCTCAATTTATCCCACCTCAAAGTGATTGTTAGTAGATTCTAACATCATGAATAGAGACAAATGTGCTCATTTAAAGCAAAGTCAGCATTAGATGAGGTAATATAGAGCAGGAAAGGGGAACAGCCTCTTGGATACATGTCCATGTCCTGTGACTGTACTCTTGAACAAATTTGAAGATTCCTTTCAATCTACACTGGTAAATCCTCTTACTGAAAACAAAAACAAGCTGAGTGCCACTGGTGGCTGATGCCTATAATCCTAGTTGCTCAGGAGGCTGAGATCTGAGGATCTCGGTTCAAAGCCAGCCTGGGCAGAAAGTCTGTGAGACGCTTATCTCCAATTAGCCACTAGAAAACAGAAGTGGCTCAAGTGGTAAAACACTTGCCGTGAGCTGAAGAGCTGAGGGACAGTGCCCAGGCCCAGAGTGCAAGCCCTGTGACTGGCAAAAAAACTAAATGAAACAAAAACCAACAAAAAAATAAGCTATTTCTTATTTCTTGTAGTGTTCTTCTTTGACCATAGAGGGCACAAGACCATGAAGAAGCTAAATAGGCAGAATGGTTACATATGCTTTAACTCCAGCTATGTGGGGTAGCTTGGGGAAAGCCTGGAGAATGCAGTAACTAGTTGTTTGGTTTTGGTCAGTTGTGGGGCTTGAAAAGAGTCTTTCTTGAAACAAGCAAAACTGTCAGAAATGAGAGAACCAAGTGCTATTGTACAGTACTTACTCAGCACCCTAGCACCAAAGAGAGAACTCAGACAAATGACCCAGGTAGCACCTCCTAACAGTTCCATCCCATCACCTGAGGAAATGAAGACAATTAAGTGTACTTACGTGTTTTATTTATTAGAACTATTTAAGTTCTTTTCAGAGTTAAGACTTAGACATAATCCCATATGGACTTCCATTTATTTTTATTGTGAAAATACTGTACAGAGGGTTTACAGTTACATGAGCAAGGTTATGAGTACATTTCTTTCTTTTTTTTTTTTTTGCCAGTCATGGGGCATGACCTCTGGGCCTGGGCGCTGTCCCTCAGCTCTTCAGCTCAAGGCTAGCACTCTACCACTTGAGCCACAGCACCACTTCCAGCTTTTTCTGCTTATGTGGTGCTGAGGAATCGAACCCAGGGCCTTATGCATGCAAGGCAAGCACTCTACCACTGAGCCACCTTCCCAGAGTACATTTCTTATCAAGCATTGTTGCCTTCTCCTTTGTTTCCCCTTCCCATTGGACTTCCGTTTATTTATTATTTTATTTTGGTGCTAGTCCTTGTAGGCTTGAACTCAGGGCCTGGGCACTGTCTTGATCTTTTGTGCTCAAGGTTGGAACTCTACCACTTGAGACACCATTCCACTTCCAAATTTTAGTGATTAACTGGAGATATGAGCATCTTGATGGGCTAGGAAGGTGGCGGTAGAGTGCTTACCTTGCATGTATGAGGCCTGATTCCTCAGCACCACATGCGCAGAAAAAGACTGGAAGTGGAGTTATGGCTCAAGTCGTAGAGTGTTAGCCTTGACCTGAAGAGCTGAGGGACAGTGCCCAGGCCCAGAGTTCAGGCCCCATGACTGACAAAAACAAACAAAAAAGTCTCATGATGTTCCTGCTCAGCTGGCTTCAAACTATAATCCTTAGCACCCAGCCTCTGAGAAGCTAGGATAAGGCGTGAGCCACCAGTGCCCAGATTGAATTTCACTTTCTGACAAAAATATTAATGCAGTCCAAGCTAGGCCATAATTGTGAAGATTGAGATCTGATTATCCTAATTCCTGGCCAATATAGGCAGACATGTAAAATGTGAAATCAGAGACAGAATGGAATTATTATTAAAAACAGCATGCTGGGCTCCAGTGGCTCACACCTCCAATCCTAGCTACTCAGGAGGCTGAGATCTGAGGATCACGGTTCAAAGCCAGCCCATTCAGGAAAGTCTATGAGACTCATCTCCAATTAGCTACCAGAAAATCGGAAGTGGCGCTGTGGCTCAAGTGGTAAAGTGCTTAGGGACAACATCCAGGCCCAGAGTTCAAGCCCCATGACCGACTAAATAATAAACAAAATAAGGCAAAGCATTTAAGGCAGAACCTCTTTGTAGAGAGAAACTCCAGGTTAATTATTAAAGAGAAATTCCAAAGGAAAGATCCAAAGTGAATTAGGGAGTGAACTAAGTTGTTAAACATCAGGTTACAGATACGTAAACAACAGAATTCAAGAAAAGCCTGGGACCAGAGAAGGTGGTTCCTTTGGTCTTAGCCTTGGTAAATAGGAGGTGTGAAATGTGTTTTGGTAAATAGGAAGCTTGGAGCATGTTTTGGTAAACATCAGTTAAACCCCCTAACAAAGGAAAAATGCCAGAATGTGGTGTTTACTTCCCATTTACTGCTTTGTTTCTTGGAAATTGTATTTGTGATTATTGACTGCTGGTTCGGCTTCTGTCACTGTACACTGTCAGCTGTGTGTGGTTTTTCTTTTGGAAGTCATGGGTAAGAGCCTGACTGCTATGTTCCACTCACTGCCCAATGAGTGGTGTGTAGTTGCCGCACGGCGAAGACTCTTTTTTTTCCCTGAGTCAGTGGATGTATTTGCAGGAATTGGGATTCTACAGACACATCCGGGGACTCTTATCTCCAATTAAACAATAAAAAGCCAGAAGTGGAGGTATGGCTCAAGTAGTAGAGATACAGCCTTGTTAGAAAAAGCCATGCAAGAATTTGCAGTCCTAAGTTCAAGCCTCCATGCCAGTACAAAAAAAGAATTAATGTACACCAATGATTATTATAGTTCTTTTAGATTACTTTTTTAAAAGATACAGTGATTTCTGGATGTCAGTGGCTCATACCTGTAATCCTAGCTACTCAGGAGGCTGAGATCTGAGGATTGTGATTCAAAGTCAACCCAGCAGTAAAGTCTGTAAGATTCTTATCTCCAGTTAACAAGCAAAAGCCACCAGAATTGGAGCTATGGCTCAAGTTGTAGAGCACCAGCCTTGAGCAAGGAAGCTTGAATAATTTGAGGCCTTGAAGGTCAGGTCCAGTACTGACACACGCAAGAAAAGGGCTGGAAATGTGGCAGTAGAGTGTTTGTCTAGCATTCATGAAGCCCTGGGTTCAATTCCTCAGTACCACATACACAGAAAAAACCAGAAGTGGTGCTGTGGCACTGAAAGGTATATAGTGATATGTTAATGTGATTTACTTGAGTGCAATTTGTTTTGTCCCTTTTGTGGGGGGAATGTTGCTGGTCTTCAGGTTTGAACTCAGGGCCTAGGCACTGTCCCTGAGCTTTTGTACTCAATGCTGATACTCTTATCATTTGAGCCACAGCTCCACTTCCAGTTTGGGTGTTTAACTGGCAATAAAAGCCTTATGGATTTCCTGCCTGGGCCAGCTTCAAACCTGTATCCTCAAATCTCAGCCTTTTAAGTAGCTAGGATTGTAGGCATGAGCCACTGTTGCCCAGCTTGTCCCTCGTCTTCATGGTTATATTTATCATCTTCTGTGTGCCCAAGATGCTTTTGAGTATCTTCTGATGTGCTGGTTTAGTTTTTGTTTTTCATGGAAAATTTTATTTTTCCTGTTACGAAAAACATCTTTGCTTGGTTGAGTAACCTAGGTGTGTTTTCTTTCGGCACTTTTAAGTACAGATACAATGCTTTCTTTCATTCAGCTACTGTTTTTCTGAGGGGTATGCCTTTGTATGTAGATTGGCATTTCTCTCTTGCAGCTTTCAATTCACTTTCCTTTCTCAAGGCACTTAATGTTTTAACAATAATATGCACTGAATATCTCTTCTGTGTAGAGTCCTAAAGTCCCTCTGTATTTGGATAGCCTTCTGTTTCACGATTTGGGAAGTTCTCTATTACGATTTCTGTCTTTTGCTAGCATTTCTTTTGCATTGCCTATCGTTCATAAGTTTGGTCTTTTAAGCCAAATCTTATAGTCCTCCCCACCCTGTCGGTTGTGGGACTTAAACTCTGGGCTTTGGCACCTGACCCTGAGGTCTTCAGTTCAAGACAAGCACTCTACCACTTGAGCCACAGTGCCAGCTCTGGTTTGCTGGTGGTTAACTAGAGATAAGAGTCTCATGAACTTTCCTGCCTGGGCTTGCTTTGATCTGTGATCCTCAGATCTCAGCTTCCTGAGTAGCTGGGATTACAGCGGTGAGCCACTGGTGCCCAGCCTTGTAGCTTTAGTATTTTGTTTCTTTTAGTTGTTGGTTTGAACCCAGGGCCTAGGTGCTGTTCCTGAGCTCTTTTGCTCCAGGTTAGTGTTTTCCACTCTGAGCCACAGCACCACTTCCAGTTTTCTGGTGGTTAACTGGAGATGAGAGTCTTACAGATTTTCCTGCTAGGGCTGACTTTGAACCATGCTCCTCTCAGATCTGACTCCCGAGTAGCTAGGATTACAGGTCTGAGCCACCAGTGCCCTGCTTATCTTTTCTATTTCATCATTCTTTTTGTTTTCTCCTGATATTTTTGTTTTACTTGTCTTCAAGCCCTGGTCTCTCACTTTCCATTGGTTCTATCCTTCTGAATAGGCTTTCAAATGTATTTTTCACCTCTTAAGACTTCATCTCTTTTTGCCCTAGTTTCTGCATCTTTATGGAATTCCTTTTTCCTATCTTACATATACTTTATTTCATTTAGCTATTTTTTTTGGGGGGGGTCTCGTCGTGGGGCCTGAACTCTGGACCTGGGCGCTGTCTCTCAGCTCTTCAGCTCAAGGCTAGTGCTCTACCATTTGAGCTACAGTGCCACTTCTGCTTTTTTCTTTTTGCTTATGTGGTGCTGAGAAATCGAACCCAGGGCCTCATGCATGCATGGCAAGCGCTTTACCACTGAGCCACTTTCCCAGCCCTCATTTAGCTATTTTTCTGTATCTCTTTTGAGGTCTTTCAGTTATTTATCTGTATTCTCTTTGGCATCCTTTGACTAATTAATTGCATTTACTTCCATTTAGCTTTTCATCTGTATTCTCTTGGATTTCATCAAGGTGTTTGCTCATGTTCTTTTTCATCTCACTGATGATTCTTATCACCCTTTGAGCTGAACTACTTCACTAACATTTTGACTGCTAAGAGTTGTCATATTACTTTTTTAAATCCCTTGTGCTCCTACGGTTTGGGGGTTTAGTCCTCTGAAGTCTTTCTATTGGGTTATTTTTTATGATCTGGCTGGCTGGGTTGATGTACCATTCCTCACCACTGATGTGGAAATGTAACTCCTGAGTTACATGACAAATTCTTGTTCAACCAACCAGGTATTTTCATAAAGCAAAATTCACTAACAATATTACCTATATAACCAACCACATTACTTTTTTTGCTGGTCATGGGCTTGAATTCTGGGCCTGAGCACTGTGTCCCTCAGCTGTTCAGCTCAAGGCTAGCATTCTACCACTTGAGCCACAGTGCCATTTCTGGTTTTCTGGTGGTTTATTGGAGATGAGTCTCACAGACTTCTTGTTAGGCCTGGCTTTGAACGATGGTCCTCTCAGATATCAGCCTCCTGAGTAGCTAGAATTACAGAGTGTGCCACTGGTGTCCAGCATCTTATTTTTTATTTTTATTGGCCATGGGGCTTGAATTTAGGGCCTGGGTGCTGTCCCTGAACTCCTCATCTTAAGGATCGTGCTCTACCACTTCAAGCCACAGCAACACTTCTGGTTTTGTCGAGGTTAACTGGAGATAAGAGTCTCAGGGACTTTCCTACCTGGGCTGGCTTTGAACCAAGATCCTCAGATCTCAGCTTCCTCAATACTGCAGGCACTGGGCTAAAACCTGTTTGTATGAGAATTAAAAACTAAGTAGTAAAAATAAGGAAGGTGAAGGAATAAGGAACCTAGGGAGAGAAGTGGAATGTGAAGGCTGCAGGAACACCAAATGCCATATGTGGGAATGTAGTGTGATAATGGAGAAGGCTGATATCATCAGGGATTGCTAAGGGTTGAAGGCGAAGCATAAAAAAGAGGTAGAATAAACCAGCAGTAGAACAGATTTTTCTTCCTTGTTGAGGAGAGTGAATGTCGGCTGGCTCTGTCAGCAAAGTAGATGCACTTTTCCAATCTGTGCATCCTGTCAGGTCCTGGATTGAGCAGGACCAGCCTGGGCATGGTGCATTGTGGGTTGTGGCCAGCTAGTAGGTAGTGAGACAGGTCCTGCACAGCAGTGGGAATATTCCTTGAAGCTCATCTATTCTGCCAGGATTCCATTGGAGGTGCCAGATTTTAGGGGGGGGGTGAGGGGACCCCCTCTCCCCCATGGCAGTTGGTAGATCAGAATGTACTCTGCTACCCTCCAAGCCTCCATTCTGCCCTCATCTGGAGATTCAGTGTTTGCCTTGGCTTCTCTATGGTGAGCTTTCTCACCTAGGCCTTCAGTTTAATGTTGCCTTCCCTATGTTAAGGACAAACAGCTCCTGCCTCCAGATTCTGTGCTCTAGCTTCATCTTGATTTAGTCTTGGAGTAAAGACCCAGACCCCAGAGACTTAGTCTAGCCAGCAGCTTCCTGCATACTTCGTTTGTGTTGGTGACAGGGACTCAGATACCCTGAGGGAGGGGTGACTTCATCCACCCACAGGTCTGAAGGCAGGCTTTTAATCAGCTTAGCCAAAACCTCTCTTGGGAACCAAACTTTTTCAGCACATGCTGGGCTTGGCTTGGCTGGGCAGTGTTCTCAATGGGTAACACTGGCTACCTGGGAATTTGGCAGCTAAACCCAGTAGCTGGTCTGAGGCCAGATGTGGGGACCTGCTCAGCCCCCAACTGGTTGGTCCAATGGCTTGCTTCGCAGCCGGTGCTTTGCCCTGGGGTGGCGAGGCACAAGTGCCAATCAGAAGCTAATCAGTAACCTAACCAGGTTGGTGCCATGTACCTACCCATGTGACAGTGTCTGTTCACAGGGTGTCCAGAAGGGTGGTTCTTGCCAGAAGTAGACAAAAGAGAATAAGAAATAACATACACAAATACAAATAAAAATGAAATTAGGTTCTTGGATGGAATAGCTATGCCTGAAGCTTACAGCTTCCTTTGAGCAAGTTTCATTTTATGATTTGATATTAGGGCTTGAACTCAGGGCCTCTCACTGTTGCTTGGCTTATCAGTTTAAGGCTGGCACTCTACCACTTGGGCCACAGTTCCACTTCCTGAGAAAAGCCTTTTGTGCTCTGGCTGGTTTCAAATGTCAATCCTCAGTGGGTACCATTATAAGTGTGAGCCACCACTGCCCTGTTCCTTTTAGAAATTTAGTGTCCCAGTTCTGTCTGGATACTGACTGTCTTTTCTCCAGTGTTTTCTGCTACCTTACCAATTACATACTTCTTGATGCAGCTTCAGATCTGGCTCATGGGCACACAAGGAACTAGTACTGGTCCGCAGCCTTGCCAAGGGTCCTCTCAGAGGATTTTACCTGACAGGTATTACTGGGCACTGTATTCCATCTGAAATGGGTCCTGAGGCACTTTAGCACTCAAGAATTTTGGTAATAGCTACTGCCAGTGCCTTTGCTCTGGGAAGCTGTGGCAGGGAGAGCCAAGAGTGAGGCCACCCTGGGCTACATAGCAATACCCTGTGTATAAACAAATAAACATCAAATAAATGAACCCAGTCTCAAGAGACTGAGATATGATTATTGAGATTAGCATTACAGTAAGAAGAGAGCAAAGCTGCCTGCCTTCCAGTTTAAAATGTAATAGAGGGGGCTGGGAAGGTAGCTCAGTGGTAGAGCGCTTGCCTTGTATGCATGAGGCCCTGGGTTCGATTCCTCAGCACCACATAAGCAAAAAGAAAAAAACCAGAAGTGGTGCTCTACCACTTGAGCTAAGTGGTAGAGCGCTAGCCTTGAGCTGAAGAGCTGAGGGACAGCGTCCAGGCCCAGAGTTCAGGCCCCACAACCGGACCCCCCAAAAAAGAAATGTAATAGAGGAGGGCAGAGAAAAGTGGTAATTACCAAGAGAAGTATGGGGTGAAAGGGACTAGGAGTGATTGAGCAAGGCTTCTGCTTATAAAGTGAGAAGCCTCTCTTCCCAAGCTGTGTGCTCCAGGTAGAAAAAAAAATAGCACATGCATAAAGCCCAAGGCAGCAGGGATTCTGGGCTTGTTAGAAGCCCATCCTGGAGCCAGTGTGGCTGGAGAGGCGCAAACGATGGGGGATGGGAGATAAGAAACTTTTAAAGGGGCCTAGGCCACACACAGAAATATATGCATATTTTTCAAATTTTGTTTCTTATATGCCTACGTCCTTAAAAGACTGAGAAATGAACACGTGGCTCAAGTGGTACAGCACTCAGTGAGTGAAAAAGGTAGGGAAGAGCAGGCGTTCCTGAGTGCAGGCCTCCATACCTGCCAGAAAACAAAACAAAAAAGTGTGGTGGTGTGGCCCATCACTGCAACACTGGGGGTTTCAGTCAGGAGAACTGGTGTGTTTATTTATTGCCTATCTATTGTCCTAGGGCCTGAACTCTGGGCCTGGGGGCTGTCCCTCAGCTCTTCAGCTCAAGGCTAGCGCTCTACCACTTGAGCCACAGCACCACTTCGGGCTTTTTTCTTTTTACTTATGTGGTGCTGAGGAATCGAACCCAGGGCTTCATACTGAACCACCTTCCCAGCCCCGGGATTTTTAACCTTAGAAAGGAAGTCTAGGCCGGCCCGGCCCGCCTCGCGGCCCTTACCTCTGCCCCTCCAGGCCGGAGCCGAGGCGCTCTCCTCTTGCTCGCCTCGCGGGTCTTGCGCGGGCTCTCTGAGGGGAGCTGCCGGCCAGCTCCGCGCGAGGCCCCGCGGCTCCACGCCCTCCCCGCCTCGTCCGGGTGACGCCCGTCCTGGGCGCCCCGCACGGCTCCTTGGGCAGCTGCGTTCTGCGCGTGGCCAGGTGCGAGAGGCGTCTTCAGAAGCTAAAGATGGCTGTCGGGAGGTCCTTCCTCCCGGGCTCCCCCAGCCCATCCCGGGCAGACCGCTACTCCGGGGGGGGTCCCCGCCGGCCGGGGGTCCCCCACCCCGCCACTCTCCCACCCTTCTCGCGGCTCAAAGACCGCCTGGCGCCAGGGGCTTCAGGCCTAAGCGGCTCCCCGAGCGCAACGACGCGACGCACAGACGCGACGCGACGCGGCGAGCGCGCCGCCGCAACCAGCCTCCGGGACGGTATGTCCGAACCGCGTCCGCGCCTGCGCGCCGAGCCCCCGGGCCCCGA
>NW_012267294.1:5589121-5592312 GCF_000151885.1 Dipodomys ordii | reverse complement strand
CCCCCCCCAAAAAAAAAGGGTTTCTTTGTGACATTGCCAACAATATATACAGCATATTTCAGTCAAAACTCCTCTCTCTTGCTTACCTACTTTGAAGTGCTTGGGGTTTGATTTGCGTATTTATATGTTGATTTATGTATTTAGTCCCCTTCCTCCCCCAATCAAACAATGATCCTCAAGCATACTAGGTTAGTGTTCTACCACAGCCAACAAAACAGATTTTGGAATTTTCTAAGTTAGGCTTGGGGAGTTGTTGGTTAGTGACTGCAGAGTTAAAGACGACTACAGTTTTGGTAATAGTAGTTATGGTTGGATACCTGCTCACAATTGTGAGTAATACCACAGTTGTACAAGTAATAGTTAAAATAGCGATATTGTGGGTGAGCATGGTGGAAGACCCTCTGTAGTCTGTTACTTGCACTCAGGTTTGAAAGCAAACATTGTTACGTAATTTCACCATGATGAACTTACTACAAGTTTTCCATTCTAGAGTTTTAAATAACATCTTAAAATTATTTTATTACATATTTAACAGGTTCTCACTATGGATTTTTCCTTTTTTGATGGTGTTCAGGTTGAACCCAAGGTCTTTCACATGTCAGATAAGTGCTCTGCCATTGAGCTATACCTGCAGCCCCAGGATTCTCTGTTTTAGAATTCACCAAGTTAGTAAAATAGATTTGTGACCTCAGTATTAATTATTGCATTGCTTTAATACAGTCTTCATGGACTTGAGCAGAGTGGCAAAAATTTGACTTACCTAACACATTTCCAGAGGTTAAACAAGCCCCTGCTCTTTTTCTCATTCCCTTTCCTCCTCTCCCACCCCCTCTTTCTGGGGCTTACACTCAGGCCAAGCTACTACTAGAGCCACAGTTCCACTTCTGGCCTTTGGTAGTTAATTGAAGATAAGAGTCTGTCTGAGACTAGCTTAGAACTAGGATCCTCAGATCTCAGCCTTCTGAGTAGGATTATAGGTGTGAGCCACTTGGTGTTTGTCTCTTCTTTCATCTCTTACACTAACCATGTCCTAGGGTCTAGTTAGTACCACATTTTCACTTGCATCTTTTGTTGGTGATTTCAGTATTTAGAATGGCCCCACCTATAAAGCTGAAGTGCCTCTAATGTGAAATACACCATGTATATCCTTTTGAAAAGTGCTAGAAAGCTTCATTCAGGCAGGACATAATTCTGTGTCCATGAACTAACAATTTAAAATGTCTACGTTTGAACATCACCTTTATAATAACAGTAAAAATTTCTAAGAAATGTCTTTAAACCTAAATGCACATAAAACAATGTGAAAAGGCAAAAATGGGCTAGAGTACCTGCTTAGCAAGCAAAAGTAGGTTCAAACCCTAGTGCCATCAAAAACAAACCCACAGAACCTCTTTGATGCTAAGGATATAGACTCATGATAGAGTATACGTCTAGCATGTACAAGGCCCCGGGTTAACTCAGTACTGTAAAAAGCAACTTTATTTGTTATTTTTTGTTGGTCATGGGGCTTCATATCTGGGCCTGGGTGCTGTCCCTCAGCTCTTCAGCTCAAGGCTATCACTCTACCACTTGAGCTACAGCGCCACATCGGTTTTCTGGTGGTTAATTGGAGATAAGAGTCTCATGGACTTTCCTGCCTGGGCTGGCTTTGAACTGTGATCCTCAGCTCTCAGCCTCCTGAGTAGCTAGGATTACAGGCGTAAGCCACCAGCACCCGGTTTAAAAAGCAGCTTTAATTGGGAGATTGTGATGTGGCTCTATGGTAGAGTATCGCTTATTTAGCATACTTGAGACCCTGTGTTTGATTACTAACATTGCAAGGAAACAAAAACCTTAAACCCCCTAATGGACATAATTTACACACTATAGATACCATATTTGAAGTGTATGGTTTGGTAGTTTTTAGTGTGCTTACTTGGTTGTGCAAGGATCAACACAATCAATTGTAGAACATTTTCATTACTTGCGGAAGAAACTGCTCATTAGTGATTACAGAATTACGTGTACCAATTAGTAGTTATTCCCAGTTTTGTCCCAACACTTTATAGATTTTGACAACTAGTCTACTTTATATATTTTCCTACTTGAGATTTTTTTGGTGTGCCAATTCTGGGGTTTTTGTACTCAGGGCCTGGGCACTGTCCCTGAGCTTCTTTGCTTATGGCTAGCATTCTAAACAGATCCACTTGTGGCTTCTTGGTGTTTAATTGGAGATAAGTGTCTCACAGACTTTACTGACCTGGCTGACTTCAAATCGTGATCCTCCGATCTGTCTCCTGAATAGGATTATAGGCCCAAGCTACCAGTCTGGCTAGACATTTCTTGTAAGTAGAGCTGTAAGCTTCCTCCCTTCCCCCAGTTGTAAAGAGTTTATTTAGCAAGGAAAAAGTAAAGGCTACTATGGAGAATGAGTAGCGGGACTGGAAAATTGGTTGTCTACCTTGTGGTTGGCCAGCTGTTTTGTATTATTCCCCTCCCTTTTGGCAGTCTGTCTGATGGTGATTGGTTTGAAGCAAGGCCCCTCCCTGGGCGGTGGCCCAAGGATGGTGGCTTGGCTGTCCTTAATTAGGGCCAGGACCTTAGACCCTCTCTCAGTGGTTACCACTGGTTGGGGGAAACCAAGCTGGCCTGAACTGGTGGCCTGATGTTTTCCTTCATTTCCCCCTCAGAGTTTTCCCTGACTGCTGTTGGGACATGGTGGGGGTGGGGTAATCAAGTTCCATACTAGTTGCTTCCTGCTGAATGAGCATGGTGAGCCCAGATGAGTTCTAAGATTTTTTTTTTTGTTACCAGTCCTGAGGCTTGAATTTCTGCCCTAGCTTCTTTTTGCTTAAGGCTAGTGTTCTACCACTTGAGATACACCTCCATTTCCAGTTTTTGGTGATTAATTGGAGATGTGTCTTAGGGATGTAAAATGTGAAATCAGAAACAGAACAAAATGATTGGTGATTAAAAATGGGGCCAAATATTACAGGCAAAACCCTTCTGTAGAGAGAAACTCCAGGTCAGATGGCCAGCAGTCAGCCTGAGCCTTTTCCATCCTTGCTAAAAAGCAGAACATCTCTCCCTCATTCAAGTTTACCGGGCCGGCAGCATTGAGGTTTACCACAAACTTTGCTGAAGGCCACTGACAACCTTGAGGCTTATCATCAGCTGTACTGAGTTGTTGTATTAGTCAGGAGCTTATAATA
>NW_012267294.1:5584760-5589071 GCF_000151885.1 Dipodomys ordii | reverse complement strand
TGGGGCTCGGGCTCGCGTCCGCCGCGTCGGGGCCGGGCTGGGGACCTCGCTCGCCCCAGCCTGGCAGGGGACGTGTGGGGCGCAGAGGGCAGCGCCGGGGGAGCCGAGGGGACGGAGGGATCCCGTCCTGAAGGGGAACCGAGGCGGGGAGGGAGGGAGAATCCCGTCCTGAAGGGGAGCCGCGGGGGGGGGGACGGAGGGACCCCGTCCTGAAGGCCCCCCCGCGCTCCGAGCCCCGTCTTCTGGTCAGCGTCACGTAAGTAAGAGCCGCTGGCTTCCATGGAGGTTTTAGCGTACAGCCTGGCGTTCCCAGCCTGGGGTTCCGGGGTTCCCGCATGGCCTGCAGTCGCCCTCTCAGGTGCCATCCCAGGTCCTGCCCTGCTCCCAGCCAGCTTGTTTGGCTCTTGTCGTTTCAATCTTCACCGCTCTTTCCATTCTGTGTATGCAGAGTGCAGAATCTTAGACGGGTGTCGCCGGTCTCTTCTCTGTCCCTAGGAAGGCAGAGCCTGGGCCCACGCAGTAGACCTGAACACTCATCGTCAGAGAGTCTCTGGTGATTCTCATGTGTGCACTGAAGTTTGAGAACCATTATTTTTAAATAAAGGGTTCCTTGCTCCAAGTGTCTACGAAGAAAGACTTGAGTAGTCACTTTAAAGTAGTTCTCCAGGTCACCTTCTGACATATTTTTTCTTCTAGCACAGTTAGAATCCAAGATGCTTATTTTTGTTTATCTGCTCATCTCTTTTATTAAGATTTTGCAGAACAAATGGCTTTTGAGTGAGAAAGAATCATCTAGAGAGCTTATAAAAATGCTGATAGAGCGATTTCTTCAGACTTTGGTTCAGTTTGTTTGGGGTTGACTGTCTATACTTTTTTTTCCACCCTCCAGTGCTGGGAATTGAACTCAGGGCCTTGCACATGCTAGGCAGGCTCTCAACCACACAGGCCCTCTCTTCAGCCCCAGCTCTTACCTTTTGCCCTTTTATTGAGTACCTTATGTGAGCTTCTGTTGCTAGTGATACCCTACTTGTTTGAGGAATTTGTACATACTTTCAGAAATAAGTCTAATTTTTTATTGGAGTGTTTGAAAAATCAGAATAAACTTGGTCTTATTTGCTGAATCTCAAATGTAAGCTTTTCAAAGAACTTTTTATGTTGTTCCTCTTCACGTTGAGTCAGAAAGGCTTTTTAATAGTGATTGTGCAGATAACAATAAAAATACAAATTTTAAGATGAGTGTTGGTGGCTCATGCCTGTAATTCTGGCGACTCAGGAGACTAAGATCCAAGGATCATGGTTTTCAACCAGGCAGTCTGGCTGAGACTGAGCTACAACTCCACTTCTGGTTTTTTGGTGGTTAATTGGAGATGAGTCTCACCCACGAACTTTCTTACCCAAGCTGGCTTCCATCTGCTGTCCTCAGAACTCAGCCTCCTGAGTAGCTGGGGTCTACAGGTGTGAGCTTACAAGGGTCCAGCTTGGCTGAGACTCTTATCTCCAGTTAACTACCAAAAAGCCAGATTTGGAACTTGTGGCCCAAGTGGTAGAGCTCTAGCCTTGAGTACAAAAGCTCAGGGACACCAAAATTTTGGTGGTAATCTGAGCAAACTTTCAAATGAGCTCTTGAAGATGAGACTTGTAGGGCACATCTGAGACTGTGGAGTGAGGTGGGGGACTGGATTAGGAGTAGCTTGCATTGGGCCTTGCTGATAGGAAGCTATGTCCTGTTTAGGTCCTCTGCAGTATAAAGTGGTTGAGTTCTTTCCTGTAAAATTGTATGTTCACTCTACCACTTGAGCCATAGCACCACTTCCAGCTTTTTCTGCTGATGTGTGGTACTGAGGAATCAAACCGAGGGCTTCATGAATGCAAGGCAAGCACTCTACCACTGAGCCCACCTTCCCAGCCCTAGGTTTAATATTTTTATAGTTCCTGAGGGGTGATAGAAGAATTAACGTAAAGATGGTTCTAAGGCAGGGTTTGGTGGCCTATTCCTGTAATTCCTGTAGTCAGGAGGTTGAGGCAGGAGGATTGTGAGTTTGTGGCTAGTGTGGGCTACATAGCAAGACCCAGTCTTCAACCTAAAACTAAACCACTGAAAAATGGTTCTTCTTCTGAATTCTTCACCTTGTGTGAACATTCTGAAATAGTGGGAGGGGGGAGGAGAGTGCAGAGTTGAAGAGTACTTGGTGTTTGTCTTCCTCATAGATCTCCTGAGCTTCTCCTGGGACATTGGCTAGAGGCCTGGGAAGGTTTTGCCCCAGGAGTACGTACACTGTTGAGCAGTTGTGACCTCTTTTTTGTGGCTTATCTGTGTGAGGTACTTTTTAGGCTCTACTTTCTTTAACATTCCATTTAGCTTAATAAATTTGAGTTTTTGTTTTTTTTTCCTTCCCAGTGCTTACTCTCACATGTGCAAAGTAAGGGTAGGCAAGGTCTCTACCACAGAGCTATATTCCCAGCTCCAAGTTTGAAGTCTCCCTACCCCTTCCACTTCCCAGTAGGATCTCACCAGTCCAGAGTAGGCTTGAACTTGTGATTCTCCTACTTCATTATTCTGAGTGCTGTGATTATAGGTGTGTACCATCAAGACTGTCTAACCTTGAGGGTAATTTTGTTTGTGTATGTGAATGTACTGGTCCTGAGTGGGTGGGCACTGTCCCTGAGCTTTATGCCCAAGATTAGCGCTCTACCATTTGAGCCACAGCTCCGCTTAAGGGTTTTTAGTGGTCTATTGGAAACGAGAGTTTCAGACTTTACTGCCTGGGCTGCTTCCGACTTTGCTCCTCAGATGTCAGCCTCCTGAGTAGCTAGGATTACAGGTGTGAAACATCTACACCAAGCAAGGTTGTGGTTTTGAATGATAATAGAGTCTCACAGCTGCAATCAGTCACTAAAGATGTTTCAAAGGGATTGGTACGGAACTTAGTGGTAGATCACTTGCCCATCATGTTTGAGGTCCTAGGTTCACTTCCTATCACTGCCATCAAAAAAAGCTGAAACACTTTAACTTTAAACATTGGGATTTTTAAAACACAGAATTTAGGAATCAGGTCACCTAAATTAGTTTCTGAGCTTTACCATTTATTGTTGAAGCATCATACTCGGCATCTAGCTCAGTGCATTGCAAAGCATGAAGCCCCAATCAATTGAGCTAGTTCAGACATTTTCTAACTCCCCATTGCTCTCATGAGTACGTGTATCTCACAGTTAACAGAAGCAGCAGGAAGGTAAATTGTATTTTCCTAGGCTTCCTACATCTACTTTTGTAAAAGTCATTTGAATTCTGAATCTACCTAAAACTTGTAAAAGTTTATAAACTAATCCTCTTGATAATGTGTAATGCCGGTGCATAAAGAGTTCTAGTTAGGGATATTCAGGGTTATTTTTTGTTGTTGTTGGAGGTGATGGGACTTGAACTCTGGGCCTGGGTGCTGTCCCTCAGCTCTTCAGCTCAAGGCTAGTGCTCTACCACTTGGAGCCACAGTGCCACTTCCAGCTTTTTCTGGTGGTTTATTGAAGAATCTCATGTACATTCCTGCCCAGGCTGGTTTTGAACCGCCATCCTCAGATCTCAGCCTCCTTAATAGCTAGGGTTACAGAGGTTAGCTGCCAGTGCCCGGCTGCCTTTTATTTCTTCATCTGTCCTAAGAGAGAATACTTCAAAGCAGTAATTCCTGCTGGCCTTGGACTCCTGGTCTTAACAAGTGGTTCTCCTGATTCAGGCTCCTGAGTATTTGGTATTATAGACCAAGGCACTGCCCTGCCTCGCTGAACAGTGATTCTTAGTTTCATGTACTGGTTGTAGGGTTGTGTCTCTTCATGGTTTGCAAGGTTAAAGCAGTTTTCATAATTAACCATACTGTTTCATTATTTACCTACTTCCTCTGCTGACTTAGGAATGGTGAAACTCAGTGATGGGTCAAACTTAACATGACTTAAGATAGTGACTTCAAGCATATTTACAGTCATTTGTCTTTACTTGCACACTGGTAGTATTCCAAGTTGAATTAGCTTCCCCTGTCCCCCAGGAAAATAATGTTTACTTGAAGGAATTATGTTTTTATGCATAGGTATTTGGCAGGCATTTTCTCAAGAGTGAATGGAAGCCGGGCGCTGGTGGCTCACACCTGTAATCCTAGCTACTCAGGAGGCTGAGATCTGAGGATCGTGGTTCAAAGCCAGCCCGTGACAGTGACACTCTTATCTCCACCCCACCCCCCCCAAAACCGGAAGTGGTGCTGTGGCTCAAGCCACAAGCTCGCCTTGAGCTGAAGAGCAGAAGGACAGCACCCAAGCCCAACGACAAAA
>NW_012267294.1:5569981-5571995 GCF_000151885.1 Dipodomys ordii | reverse complement strand
CTGTCCCTCAGCTCTTCAGCTCAAGGCTAGCACTCTACCACTTGAGCCACAGCACCACTTCCGGCTTTTTTCTTTTTGCATATGTGGTGCTGGGGATTCGAACCCAGGGCCTCAGGCATGCAAGGCAAGCACTCTACCACTGAGCCACCTTCCCAGCCCATGTTTTGACTTTCTGTAATCAAGTATCAATATCATTGATAGTATCAGTCATGCTGACAAAGTCAAGATTATATTTTACCTATGCTTTTTGCGACTCAAGGGTATGTTTTGCTTGCTTGCTTTGGCAAACATCACCTATGTGTAAGCCCTTTCTGTGAAAATGGGGCTTCTCTCCAAAGCTCTGAGAGCTGGAGACAGTTGATACATGGCTAATAAAAGGCTTCCAGCCACATTGACTGAGTGCTGGTGACTCCTTTTGCCCATGTGGGTTCAAGTCCCACCAGCTCTGGGAAGCTGGGATCCTTCAAGGGACTTTTTGTGCCCCAGTTGCCTTTGAACTGTGGTTCTCAGATCTCAGTCTCTGGAATAGCTAGGATTACAGGTGTGAGCCACCGGTGACCAGTGCTCTTTTTTTTTTTTTTTTGGTTGGTTGTAGGGCTTGAATTTAGGCCTGGGCATAGTCCTTGAGCCTTTTGCTCAAAACTCATGCTCTAGCTCTGCTTTCCGCTTTTTTTGTTGTTGGTGGTGGTTATGGGGCTTGAACTCTGGGCCTGGTTGCTGTCCCTGAGCTCTTCAGCTCGAGCGCTCTACCACTTGAGCCACAGGATCACTTCCAGTTCTCTGGTGGTTTATTGGAGATAAGATTCTCATGCACTTTCCTGCCCAGCCTGGCTTTGAACCATGATCCTCAGATCTCAGCTTCCTGAGTAGCTAGGATTACAGGTGTGAGCCCTTAGCGCCCAGCTCAACTTTTTAAAAAACAGTTTATTGGACATAGGAATCTTAAGGGTCAGGTGCCAGTGGCTCACGTAATACTGTCTATTCAGGAGACTGAGAGCTGAGGATCCTGTTTGAAGCTAGTGTGGGCAGGAAAGTCTATAGATTATTATCTCTAATAAATACTTGGAAAAAAACAGAAGCGGCTCTGGCTCAAATGGTAGAGTGCTAGCCTTTGAACAAAAGAAGCTCAGGGACAGTACCCAGTCCTCAGGACCAGCCTTCTTCCCCCCCCCCAAAAAAAAAATTGTAAGGACTTAATTGCAAGGGTTAGTTTTGAACAGTAATCTTCAGCTCTCTCAGCCTTGTGAGTTGTTTAGGTTTACAGGTGTGAACCACCAGTCCTAACCCCTGGTTCTCTGTGGCATGGATTGGCCAGGGTGTGGTTATTTCTCATGATCTGCTATTTCATCTTATTTTCCTGTTTTAATTTAAGAGCACCCTTGGTCTTGAACTTTCCTACATTTGTTTCCAAATAAAGTCAGTCTCCTTGTGAAAGTTTGAAAGCTCTTTGTTCTTTTAGCTTTCCTTTTCCTTTGGGCAAATTCTTTGAGCCTGTGCTCTGAGTGGTGGATGGAGAGACAGCTACTTTCTTCCTGGGTGGACAGAGCACCGGATACTGGGTTGGAGCAGCAGCCTCAGTCTCATTGGTCTGCCTGTTCCTTGTAAGGGTCTCGAACTGTCTGAGTAGCCTGTGTCAACTGAGTTTTTGGCCAAGGTGCCTGGGGACAATCTTTGCCCTGGGAATAGGGTGTGAGGAAGAAGGAAGCTTCTGATTTTTGGGCCACACTAAAACCTTGAATTTTCGCAGTTGGGGTCAAAAGATGTGTGAGATAAGACAGACAATCTTGGAGGAGGTACTGTAGTCCTTGACTTGGAGTTGGTCAAAGAAGTCTTTTGGGGGCTGGGAAGGTGGCTCAGTGGTAGAGTGCTTACCTTGCATGCATGAGGCCCTGGATTCGATTCCTCAGTACCACATAAGCAGGAAAAAAAAGCCGGAAGTGGCACTGTGGCTCAAGTGGTAGAGTGCTAGCCTTGAGCTGAAGGGCTGAGGGACAGCACCCAGGCCCAGAGTTCA
>NW_012267294.1:5491224-5569071 GCF_000151885.1 Dipodomys ordii | reverse complement strand
CGGCTTTTTTCTTTTTGCTTATGTGGTGCTGAGGAATTGAACCCAGGGCCTCATGCATGCAAGGCAAGTGCTCTACCACTGAGCCACCTTCCCAGCCCAATAACATGATTTTGTATTGTAATTTTTAGAGCTCTGTATACTTGGCTATTAATCATTTGGCCAGTGAGTAGTTGGCAAAGATTTTTTTTCATCCTGTAGGTTGTCTTTTCCGTCCAGAAATCATTTTCTTTGTGAGTAAGCTTTTTTTTGTTATTTATTTATTTTTTGGGTCCGGTCGTGGGGCCTGAATTCTGGGCCTGGGCGCTGTCTCTCAACTCTTCAGCTAAGGCTAGCACTCTACCACTTGAGCCACAGCGCCACTTCTGGCATTTTTCTTTTTGCTTATGTGGTGCTGAGGAATCGAACCCAGGGCCTCGGGCATACAAGGCAAGTGCTCTACCACTGAGCCACCTTCCCAGCCCCTAGAATAAGCTTTTTTTTAAAAAAATTATTTTATTGTAAAGATGTATAGAGGGCTTACAGTTACATGAGTAAGGTAATGAGTACTTTTTTTTTTTTTGTTGGTCGTGGGGCTTGAACTCTGGGTCTAGGCACTGTCCCTCAGCTCTTCAACTCAAGGCTAGTGCTCTACTACTTGAGCCACAGCGCCACTTCCAGAATTTTCTATTTATATGGTGCTGTTTTTAAGCTTTTTAATTTGATACAGTCCTGTTTTCTGAGCAATTGGAGGCCTATTCAGAGAGTTGTTGACATTGCCTATAACTTCAAGTGTTTTCTTGTAGTAGTTTCAGAGTTCCGGGTCTTACATTAAGGTCTTTGATCTACTTTAAGTTATTATTGCCAATCCTGGGATTTGAACTCAGGACCTGGGCACTGTCCTTGAGCTTCTTTTGCTTCTTTTGCTCAAGGCTAGCACTCTACCACTTGAGCCACAGCACCACTTCCATCCTTTTCTATATATGTGGTACAGAGAAATTGAACCCAGGCCTTCATGCATGCTAGGCAAGCACTCTACCACAAAGCCACATTCCCAGTGCTGAATTAATTTTTGTATAGGAGTACAAGATTGGGTTGTAGTTTCAGTCTTAACCACTATTTGTTGAAGAGGCTGTCCTTTTTTCAGACATATATTTTTGGCATCTTTGTTGAAAATTAGATGACTATAACTGTGTGGGTTTATTCCAATTTATTCCATTGGTCTTTGTGTCTTTTTTTTGTCGATCGTGGGGCTTGAACTCTGGACCTGCGCGCTGTCTCTGTGTTCTTCAGCTCAAGGCAAGCACTCTACCTCTTGAGCCACAGCACCACTTCTGGTTTTCTGAGTGGTTTATTGGACATAAGTATCTCACGGACTTTCCTGCCTAGGCTGGCTTTGAACCTTGATCATCAGATCTCAGCCTTCTGAGTAGCGAGGATTACAGGAGTAAGCCACTGGTGCCCGGCCTTTTGTGTCTTTTTTTTGTGTGTGCCAGTATTGTTTTTCTTACTATAACTTTATAGTGTATTTGAAGTCAGACATTATACTTCCAGCATTGTACTTTTTGCTCTAGATTGCTCTGGCTATTCAAAGTCTTGTATGCTTTCATAAGCATTTTAGTATTCATTTCTCCTATTTCTGTGAAGAATGACACTGTTTTTTGTCTTTGGTTTTTAGTGGTACTGGGGATTTGCAAGGCTGGTGGGGTACTGCTGACCCATACCTCTAGTGACTTTGAGGTTGCTTCCCCACTCCCCCCCCCCTTTCTTTTTTTAGTTGTGGGAATGAACTCAGGGCCTGGGTACCATCCCTGAGCTTTTTTTGCTCGACTATCACTCTGCAACTTTAAGCCACATTGCCATTTCTGGTTTTCTGTAGTTAGTTGGAGATAAGAGTCTCATTGTTGGGGCTGGGAAGGTGGCTCAGTGGTAGAGCGCTTGCCTTGCATGCCTGAGGCTCTGGGTTTGATTCCTCAGCACCACATAAACAAAAGGAAAAAAGCTGGAAGTGGCGCTGTGGCTCAAGTGGTAGGTAGAGCGCTAGCCTTGAGCTGAAAAGCTGAGGGACAGCGCCCAGGCCCAGAGTTGAGGCCCCATGATCGGACCCCCCCAAAAAAAGAAAGAGTCTCACTGCTTTTCCTTATTGGGCTGGCTTCAGACTGCCATCTTCGGATCTCAGCCTCCCCAGTAGTAAGGATTACAAGCCACCTGTGCCCAGCTGACATTGGAGTTTTAGTGGGGATTGTGCTGAAGCTGAGATTGCTTTCAGTACTATAGCTGTCTCCACAAGACTCTGTTGACCCTTGAACATGAGGGACTTTTCATCTTCACGAATTTTCAATGTCTTTCTTCAATGTATTGTTGTTTCTTTTTCTTTTTTTTTTCTTTTTTTTTGCTGGTCCTGGGACATGAAGTCAGGGCCTGGGCACTGTCCCTGAGATTCTCTCTGCTCAAGGCTAGCTATTGCACACTTGAACCAGTGCCACTTCTGGCCTTTCATGAGTAGTTTGAGATAAGAATCTCACTAACTTTCATGCCTGGATGGCTTCAAACTGTGATCCTCAGATCCTCAGCCTCCTGAGTAGCTAGAATTACAAATGAAAGCTGCTAGTACCTGGCATTTTTTGGTTTTAATTGTAGAAATCTTACCTCCTAGTTTATTCCTAGGTATTTTATTTCTTTCCAAGTGATTATGGATTTGGGTTGTTTTCTAATTTAGTTTTAATGGCTACAGAAATTTTGGTTGGCAGTTACTTCCTTTACCACTTTCTTTTTCTTTCTCCTTTTTTAATTTTTCTAGTCCTGGGTTTTGAACTCAGGGCATGGGCACTGTCCCTGAGCTTCTTTTGCTCAAGGCTAGCATTCTACCACTTGAGCCACAGCTCCACTTCTGGCTTTTTCTGTTTATGTGGTACTAAGGAATCGAACCCAGGGCTTCATGCATGCTAGGCAAGCACTCTACCAGTCACACTCCCAGCCCTCCTTTACCACTTTGAATTGTATCATACCCTTGTCTTCCAGCCTGTTTATCTTCTAATGTTTACTGTTAAATCTTGTTTTTCCTCCTATTGGACATCATGAGTCATTTTCCTCATAACATTTTTTCTTTTTCTTCTTTTTTTTTTCTTTTGCTGGCTCTGGGGCTTGAACTCTGGGCCTGGGTGCTGTTTCTGAACTTATTTTGCTCAAGACGAGTGTTCTACCAATTAAGCTATCGTGCCACTTTGGCTTTTTTGAGTAGTTTATTTGAGACACGAGTCTCATGGAATTTCTTGCCTTGTCTGGCTTCAAACTATGATCCTCAGATCTCAGCTTCCTGAGTAGCTAGGATTACAGGTGTGAGCCACCATTGCCTGGCCCATTTTTATTTGATATGTGTGTCTTAATTTTGCTGGTGATTGAATCTAGAATCTTGCACATTCTGGACTAGCACTCTGCTTCTGAGCTACATCCTCAACCCTGATTTTCCCATTTTAAACTGCATAATATTTGCCGTTGAATTATTTAGATTCTTTATATATTCTCAATACTAACTCCTTGCCCAGATGGTTAGTTTGCACATATTTTCTCCCATTCTGAAGGTGTGTATTTCGTTGTTTTCCTTCACTGTGCAGAAACTTCTTAGTTTGTTCTAATCCCATTTATTCTTTTTTGTTGCTTTGTTTTTGGATTCTTAAGATTTCATCATAGTGGCTACTAATTTACTTCCTATGAGTTGCACTTCTGTTTTTCAAGTCTTCCATTTTTTTTGAAGGGGGGGGGGTAGGGGTTAGTCATAGGGGCCTGGGCACTGTCCCTCAGCTCTTCAGCTCAAGGCGAGCACTCTTCCACTTAAGCCACAGCACCACTTCTAGTTTTCTGGTGGTTTATTAGAGATGAGAGTCTCATGGACTTTCCTGCCCTGGCTGGCTTTGAACCACGATCCTCAGTTCTCAGCCTCCTGAGTAGCAAGGATGATAGGAATGAGCCACTGGCGCCTGGCTAAGTCTTCAATTTTTAAATTATACTTAATTATAGTGAGCCCATTTTTCTTCCATTAGTATTTTTAATTGGCTTTTTTTAAATTGGCTTTTCTTAACATTGGTTTTTTTTCCCCCAAAACTCAAGTCTGTTGGTTCTTGCATTAGTTCTGCCTCGCTGAGCGTCTTGAGCCTGTTCTCTGATGTTTAGCTTGCTTCCATCAATTTGCTGAGCCCTCCTTGAATGACATGCACTTGTCCTTTGCTTGTGAATATGCTTCCCTTTGTAGGGTCCAGTGTGAGTGTGACTGTATAGTGACTGGTCAGTGGTAAGCCAGCCGACCAGGGCAGGCGTGATTCACGCTGTGCTGCACAGCACTGAGCCTATTTCAGAGTGTACCTCACTGTTTTTTGTTCAGCTGGTACGAATGGGATTGGGAGGACTAAGGCCTCTTTTGCTCCTTTTCAAGACTAAGTCTGGAGGCTGGGAAGGTGGCTCAAGTGGTAGAGTGCTAGCCTTGAGCTGAAGAGCTGAGGGAAGCGCCCAGGCCCAGAGTTCAGGCCCCATGACCGGCAAAAAGAAAGACTAAGTCTGTCAGAGCTGAGGGATAGCGTCTAGGTCCAAAGTTCAGGCCCCATGACCGGCAAAAAGAAAGACTTAAGTCTGTCAACGCAGGATTCAGATGATGACCTCCCAAAGGAGGCAGTGAATAAGCAGGTGCAGTGTGGCTGGGTGGCAGTGGAATCCTGGGTTGTCATGGCTATGGTTCCAGGCTGCCTGGGCCTAAGAGGTCATACCCCTTCCCTATAGAAAGAGATGAGAACCTGTACGTTTAAATTTGCTCACACAAACCACAAATCTATGTACAGGCCAGAGCACCACTCCATTAAGATACAGAATCTCTGTAGCCAGCTAGCCTGCTGCCCCCTCTCCCCCACTTCCCTTCTTCCTAATCTCCCCTTCCCCCTTCTCCTTACCCTCTCTTGGTCCTGGGGCTTAAACTCAGGTTCTGGGCCTGGGCACTGCCCGTGAGCTCTTTTGCTCAAGTCTAGTGTTCTACTATTTGAGCCAGAGCTCTGCTTCTAGCTTTTTGATGATTAATTAGAGAGAATAATCTCATAATTTTTTTACTTTTCTGACCAGGCTGGTTTTGAACCACAGTCTTCCCATCCCAACCTTCTGGAGAGTTGGGCTCACAGGTGTGAGCCACTGGATCATAGCTCTCTTTAGCTCCCTGTGAAGGACCAAGTGGTAACTGTTTTAGGGTTTGGGCTACATAAATCATTGTAGTTTTTTTCTTTTTTCTTCTACAAATATAAAATGACTATTGAATTGTTGGCTGAATTATTTATTTAGAATTGCTTTAAAAAAGCTAGCAGGCTATAACCTACACATATGACTAATTGAAATATTTATTAATATTTTACACAAACGTTTGCCTTATTCTATACATAGGTATATTTGACAGTAAATGGACTCATAACTTTATAATAAATCTTTAAGAATATAAGAAGTTTGCCAGACTAGCCTATCTGAAAACAACAAAAGCAGAAGGGTTATAAGTGTTACTCAACTGGTAGAGTGCCTCCCTTGAAAACTCAAGGCCCTGAATTCAATCCTCAGTATTACCAAAAAACAAAACAAACCACAAACAGTATAAGGTGCTTTAAGAATACCAAAAAGAGTTGGGTGCTGCTGGCTGATTCCTGTAATCCTAGTTATTCAGGAGGCGGAGATCCAGAGGATTACAGTCCAAAGTCAGCCCCTGGTAGACAAGTCTGAGAGATTCTAGATCTCCAACGTAACCAGCAAAACGCTGGCAGGAAGAGATACAGCTTGAGTGGTAGAATACAAGCTGAGCAAGCACTAGGCCCTTGTTCAAACCTGGTGCCAGGGAAGGAAAATGCCTAGAATAATTATTTACTATCTATATGTAATACTTAAGTATGTAGTATTTAGTGAGACTCAGGTTATGTGTGTGTGTGTGTGTGTGTGGTTTTTTTGGTTGGTAGTGGGGCTTGAACTCAGGGCCTGGGTAATATCCCTGAGCTCTTTCTCTCAAGGCTGGTGCACTTATCACTTTGAGTCCCAGCTCCATTTACTGCTTTCTGGTGGTTAATTGGAGATAAAGAGTCTCGGGGCCTTCCTTGCCTAGGCTGGTATCAAACCTTGATCCTCAGATCTCAACTTCATGCGTAGCTAGGATTATAGGTATGAGCCACTGGTGCCCAGCAAGTCTCAGGTTTTATACAATCATTTGCAGATGGTTTCATGCTTAGTGATACAAGGTGGAATTACTTAGTAGGAGTTAAGTCAGTCAGTTTCTCTATAAATGAACTATTTTAGTTGTGTTCTATATTACCTCGCTGGTGTTCTCATGTGTAAGGCTTTTCTTTCTTCATTCTGCTCTGTTGGTAGGTCATCCGCCTCTTCTTTTTCACAGGAGTGACCTTCTCTACCACATAGTTTATCGCCAGCTCCCACTCCCTGTAGTTCTGCTAACCAGAACTGCTGTTAACTTTCATTGCTGTGAAATTTTGTAGAAAAGATCAGTGATCTATTCTTGAGAATCTAGTTGTTTTTTTCCTTTATTCCTCTCAGCAAATATGTACTGCTTACTATTGCTGGGTGGATATTGGTGAGAGCAGACATGAACAGGGGACAGGAGACAGGTGTGGTGGAGATGGCCTTAGCCTTAGAAGTGGTTGTTCCATTAAGATTTGAGCTGTTGCACCACTAACAATCATATCCTCTCCAGCTGTTTTGTTCTGTTTTCCTTTTTTAAAAAAAATTTGGTGTCAGATTATTGGACCCAGGACTTTTACACTAGGAAAGTACTCTGCTGTCACTGAATTACATCACCAGCCCAAGGGTACTGTCCTTGGTACTATTCTTCCTCATCAGTCGTTAGCTGCAGTTTTTATACCCTAATGGTTCTCTTCATACTCTCCAGTTACAGAATTCTGCTTAAACATGACCTATCCAAAACCTATTCCTTACATTTTTGTTGAAACTACCTTTCACTCATTTTGCGCAAATGTTTGTTTTTCACAAATTCCCATACTAGAAACTTGAGAATCATCCAGAATTCCTAATACATTGTTGTATTTCATACTCCATAATCTTGCAGTTATTTACTAAGTCCATTTTACCTCTGCCTCATTAATAGTCCTCTGCATTTTTCTTGGAACTGTCTTGGTTTATCTTCTTACTAACAGATGAGCTTTTTAATTAGATAGTGTAGTGTTTAGAAGCATGTGGTTTCCAGTTTTGGCACTCTCCCCCTGTTCATAGCACCATCTGACTTTGAAAGTGTCCTGGTTTCTGACTGTCAACCTCCTCACCTGTCAAGTGGGAATAGTAATTGTGTTTATCCCAACATGGCTGTTAGCTATTAGGAGGACTAAGTGAATTTAACTAATCCTGAACACTTTATACTGAAACTTTATATTAATAGAAATTTAAATGTTATTTGATCATGATTGGCTCCTATCATGACCCTAATTCTCAAAGGAGCAGGTTAAAATTCTTAGTGCGTTTATAGCAAGGCCGGACAGTGAGTTTCCATGACCCCATTAGTATCATAAGACAATATTTGTGAATCCAGCTGAAAAAAAAATGGCACCAACAAACAGATTCTTGCCTATATTTTGGTATGGTTTTTGTCAGAAAAGTCTTTCATCAAAGTAGTTTGCTTCCTTTGTGTTGATCCTGAGAGAATTGTTTTTCTGAAGGGGTCCTGCTCTGGCCAGGTGCTTAGCCCTTGTTAGTTACATTTTAGTTATATACATCCTTTTCCTGAGCACTTTAACTAAGACATCCTGCTAGAACTCTGCTCCTGGAACTTTAATTACATAGGGTTAATTAAACCACATCCTTTTACAGATGGTGAACTGAGCTCAGCCAGTGGGAGCAGAGGGGTGGGGCCTGCTGGGTTCCGGATGAAAAGGAAGCAGAAGCATGTGCTGCTTACTTGCCAGCGTTGGCTGATGGCGCCTCTTCTGAGAAGTAAACTTAGCTAAGTTTCTTATTCCTATGTGACATCCTGACATCCCTAGCTATCTCTAACAGTTCTCAGAACTCATCTTCAGTGAGACACCCAGCTGTCTTTTTTTTTCCCCTGTTGTGGGGTTTGAACTCAGGGATGGGGTGCTGTCCCTGAACCCTTTTGCTCAGGGTGAGTGTCCTACCATTTTGAGCCACAGCTCCACATCTGGCTATCTGGTGGTTAATCTCTTGATTTTCCCGTCTTGCCTGGCATTGAATCTAGATTTTTGGTGATTCTGGAATCTGTCTCCTCAATAGCTATGGTTACAGGTGTGAGCCACCAGGGCCTGGCTGTTTGTTTTTTTGTTTTTCTGCTTGTACTGAAGCTTGAACTCATACTCTTGACAATTCTACCATGTGAGTCACACACACCTCCAGCTCCAGGCCCCCCCCCCCTTTTTTTTAGACCTGGGGCTTGAATTCTGGACCTGGGCTGTCTGTGAGCTTCTTTTTGTGTTCAAGGCTAGTGTGCTATCACTTGAGCCACAGCACCACTTTTGGCCTTTTTTGAGTAGTTTATTGGACTTATTGTCTGGGCTGACTTTGAACCATGATCCTCAGATCTCAGCCTCCTGAGTAGCTAGGATTACAGGTGTGAGCCACTGGTGCCTGGCTAATCCCCCCGCCTTAGTTTTTTGCTTGCTAGCAGTTAAGTCTTATGTATTTTTTAGTCTGCTTAGGCTGGCTTTGAACCACAGTTCTCAGAACTCAGCAGTAGCTAGGGTTATAAGTGGGAGATTTGCCCAGAGTCGGTGGCTCACACCTGTAATCCTAGCTACTCAGAAGGCTGGGATCTGAGGATCATGGTTTGAAGACAGCCTGGTCAGCCAAAAGCTCTGGGACAGTGCTCAGGCCCAGAGGTTACCAGGACCGGCAAAACAAAGTGTGAAGTCCAATTTTTTTTTTTTATTGTGAAAAAACTGTACAGAGGAGTCACAATTACATGGGCAAGAAAATGAGTACATTTCTTATCCGGGAAGATGGCGGAGGAGAAGTTGGAGGCTAAATTTTTTTTTTTAACCTGCCAAAGTTATTGGCTGGATAAATTGGTGTGTACAGATAGTTTATTTCTCAGTAACTCAATGATTGTATGTGATTCAGCTTCTATTTAGGTCCTCAGTTATTTTCTTTCTTTCTTTCTTTCTTTCTTTCTTTCTTTTTTAACAATTGGTGCTGGAGATTGAACCCAGAGCTTTGGGCATAGTAGGCAAACATGCTACTATTAAATTTCATCAATAGTTCTGTTTTGGCCTTCTAAAATGTTCCAATTCTGAGTTGGGTACCAGTGGCTCATACTTCTAATTCTAGCTACTCTGGTGGCTGAGACTTGGAGGACTGCAGAAAAGTCCATGAGACTCCATCTTTAATTACGCAATAAAAATTTGAGACTGGAGGTGTGGCATAAGTAGTAAATTTTCAGCTTGTGATCAAGAAAGCAGAGAAATTGCTCCTGGCTCTAAGTTAAAACCCCAGTACTGATTCAAGTGTATACACACACTACATAAATAATTTTTTTTTTTTTTAGTAAACTGGTGTTTAGAAGAAACATTTAATAGACACAGATGTGTCTCTTAGAACTTGAGCTTTGAGGTGATGATGAAATCAGCCTGGGAACATTATGCAAAAATGGGTCAGTAGGTTTGAGTTTGAGGCTTGAGTGTCACTGAGTAATTGAACTGGGAGCATACTCATCTGCCATATACTAATTATGAAGAGGATTTGAAAGTGTGAAATAGCTCTTATTTGCAATTCAAACATCTATCTAATTTTAAGTTTTGTTGATAAGGGTGAGCAAAAGGATCTTGAGTGACTGCCAGCTGTTTGGGATCAGATGAACATAGCTTCTGAGTAATCAGTCAAAAGTTAAGCACATGGGGCAGGGCTTGCTGATACCTGTAGACTTCTGTTACTCATGTGCCAGTGAGAAGTCTTTATGACTCAATTTCTTAATTTTGGACTTTTCTATTTTTATTTATTTTTTTTTGCCAATCCTGAGGCTTGAACCTCAAGGCCTGGGCACTGTCCCTGAGCTTCTTTTCCTCAAGGCTAGCACTCTACCACTTGAGCCACAGCGCTACTTCTGGCTTTTTCTGTGTATGTGGTACCGAGGAATTGAACCCAGGGCTTCATGCATTCTAGGTGAGCACTCCACCACTAAGCCACATCCCCAGCCCTCCTGAAAATCCTTTTAGCAAATAAGACTCTCAGATATATCCCCATCTCAGATAATTTTAAAACTGCTTATTTGGTAGTTTGCCTTGCAATTTGGGTTGTTTGATTAAGTAGTATTTTAGTGGGGATTTAGAGTTACAAAAAGATGAATTTGTTTTTTCATTATTTAGAGTATATTTTATTTCTGTAATCAAACTCACATAGGTAAGACTTTACATATTTAATTCAATGTGTTTATACCTGTACAAATGGAAAAAATTAAGCTTAGCATTTCTAGGCCAATATAGCTATTAATGTTTGTACAATGTACTTAACATGGTAAACTGGGATACTTTTTCCAAAGTTGACAACACAGTTAAAGTTTGCAAAATTTCAAATTATATATTTGTATGTATTTATATTTATATAAAAAGACCAATAATAGCAGCATGTTCTGCATCAGTAGCAGCAACAGCTTTCCAGGTTCTGTAGTGATGTGAATAAAATTAGACATCCGGCACATTCCTTAATAAAAAGGAAAAAAAGGAAAAAAAAAAAACAGAACCCCAGAAAATGCAAAGTGTTCTGTTACTGTTGTGGTACCTGGCACCATTTTTTAAAATTAGCTTCTCAATCATCAAAAAGATGAATTTTGTTGTCAGCCTTCTAGATTGAATTGGAAATTCATAAGAATCTGAGAATCAACTTACTGATTTTCAAAAGAAATAGAAGGACCCGTGGGGATGGCGTCAAGGGGTCTGCTAACACAGTCATAATGAATACTTTAGTGATATTGGAGTCTTCTTTACGTCATTCCTTTTCCTCCCTTTTACTCTCTAAATCCTCTTTTTCCTCCCTTCCCCCTTAACCTTTCCCATCTTTTTATTTTCTTTCTGCCAGGAATTGAATCAAGTTCTCATATTATAAACAGCTACTGTATACCTCCCCCCCACACACACACATGAATTCACACATACATAGTCCCCAATATTGACTTTTTTTTCCTTAAAGCAAGAAATACTTCCCCTTCAACAAAAATACCCTTTCACATTAACTTACCTTTTTTTTTTTTTGTCTTTTTTTTTTTTTTTTTTTTTTGTCATGGAGCTTGAACTCTGGGCCTGGGCACTCTCCTTCAGCTCAAGGCTAATGCTCTACCACTTGAGCTCAGTGCCACTTCTGGTTTTCTAGTTGTTTATTGGGTATAAGAGTCACAGACGTTCCTGCCTGGGCTTGCTTCGAACTGCAGTCCTCAGATCTCAGCCTTCTGAGTAGCTAGGATTACAGATGTGAGCCACCAATGCTTGTGTCTGTGTCTGTGTCTGTGTGTTTATTTGGTCCTTGGGCTTGAACTCAGCCTATGCACTATCTTGAGCTCCTTTTTGCTCAAGGCTAGTAACTAACTTTACCACTTGAGCCTCAGTGCCACTTCTGGTTTTTTCTGTAATTAATTAGAGATAAGAGCCTTTCTTGCTTGGATTGGCCTCAGAAGGCAATCCTCAGAACTCAACTTCCTCCTGAGTAGCTAGGATTACAGTCATTAGCCACTAGACACACGATGATCTTTTAGATGATTCACAGGACTCAGAGAAACTTACGGTTATGCCTTATTACAGTGAACATACAGGTTACAATCAGCAGAGAAAAGGTGCTTGGTGAGAAGTCCAAGAGAAAGTCGTTGCAAGCTTCTTGTAAGCATTCTTTTCCAGCAGTTAGACAGTGAGCTAATTATGCCTGTGACAGCATGGGAGAATACATGGTAATATTGTTAGGCAGGCATTCTCATCTGAAACTTGGACTCTTGGTGCCTCAATTGCTTGGACTCTGGGTCCACACAGCAGTCATCCTGAATACAGCAAGCACTAGGTATTCTGAAACAGGCATTTTTTCCCCAGAAGGCATTTAGCACCCTGGCTAAACTCATATACTGTCACTGAAAGGGCTCAGACACACTAAAACTCCTTCCTTCCTTCCTTCCTTCCTTCCTTCCTTCCTTCCTTCCTTCCTTCCTTCCTTCCTTCCTTCCTTCCTTTTTGTCAGTTGTGGGGCTTGAACTCTGGGCCTGGGCACTGTCCCTGCACTTTCCAGCTCAAGGTGAGCACTCTACCACTTGAGCCACCGCGCCACTTCCGGTTTTCTAGTGGTTTATTGGAGATAAGAGTCTCATGGACTTTCCTGCCTCGGCTGGCTTTGAACCGAGATCCTCAGATCTCAGCCTCCTGAGATTACAGGCCTAGGATTACAGGTGTGAGCCACCAGTGCCTGGCCTAAAACACTTTTAAGGGACAGAACATTCTTATAGGTTCTGCTATGTAGAACAGCATTTTGTTTTCTAACATAATCACATTTGAGTTTGTCTTAACATTGTGAGACTGAATGATATCCCAATTTTTAGAATGGCGTGTGTGTGTGTGTGTGTGTGTGTGTGTGTGTGTGTATTTTGAGGCATATGATTCATGCCTGGCTAAAATTAAGATATTTACACTTTTATATTCTACTAGAATGATTGTATATGGTATTATAATTTGTGTAAAGTTTTTGTCTTCAGCTCTTTTATGAAGGCCAGAATTATTATTATTATTATTACTAGAGAGAGGTTTCTCTAGCAGGTGGCCTTTTCATTTGTTCTGCCTCAGCTGCTTGAGTGCTGGGATCACCGCTTATGCTCTCATGATTAGCCTGGATTATGTTATCTATGTTGTGTTTGTATCTTCAGGTTTTTTTTTTTTCCTTGGGGGGGGGGTTCGGTGTGGGGCTTGAACTCGGCCTGGGCGCTGTCCCTCAGCTCTTCAGCTCAATACAAGTGCTCTACTTGAGCCCCAGCACCACTTACAGTTTTCTGGTGGTTAATTGGATATACGAGTCTCATGGACTTTCCTGCCCAGGCTGGCTTTGAACTGTGATCCTGAGATCTCAACCTCCTGAGTAGCTAGAATTACAGGTGTGAGCCACCAGCGCCTGGATGGTTTTGTTTTTTTTTTTTTTAATTGTTATGGTAAAGGTGATTTACAGGGCCAGGACGTTGGCTCAGTGGTAGAGTGCTTACCTCGCATGCATGAGGCGCTGGGTTCAATTCCTCAGCACCACATAAGCAGAAAAAAAGCCGGAAGTGGCACTGTGGCACAAGTGATAGAGCACTAGCCTTGAGCTAAAGAGCTGAGAGACAGCACCCAGGCCCAGAGTTCAAGCCCCACAACTGGAAAAAAAAAAGGTGATTTACAAAGGGGTCAGTAGTTATATAAGTCAGGTAATGTATACTTTCTTTTTGAACAGAGTTACCTCTTCCCTGTTTTTTTTTTCCAGTTTTTCCCTCCTGACCCTCCTTCCTGACAAGTTGTATAATACATTTTCAACATAGTGTCTAGTGAGTATCACTGCTACATTTGTTCACCATTTGTCCCACCCTTTCTGTGCTCCCCCTTCCCTTCCCAAGACTGATAAACCTACATGGGAGACAGAAGATACAAAAATCAAAAACAGAAATAAAGGAGGAAAAAATAACCCAAAAAATATGAACCAAAAGCAAAATAAAACAAAAAACCCAAACTCTTCTCGTTTCCATTTCTTGGAGTTCATTTCAATAAGCATCATCTTAGGTGAATATAGCTATTGAGCCTTTGTGATCCTCTCCTAAGAATATCCTCCTTTGATTTCATTGTGTGACTGTCTTAGAGTCCTAGATAATTTATCATGTCCAAGTGTTTTTTTTTGTCTTTCAGCATCCAGTGTGTAATAAATTTATAGGCACATTCTAGTTAAAATAAATGAGGGAAAACGTGCAACCTATGTTTCTTTTATTTCGCCTAATATATTTTTCCAAGTCTTTTTATTTCCTTACGAATGATACAATATCATTCTTTCTGATGGAAGCATAAAATTCCATTGTGTATATACACCACATTTTCTTAAGTTGATCTGAAAGTTCAGTATCATTCTTGATGCAGAAGTAGTTTGAGTTTGGGGCTGAGTTTTCATTCTTAACGTAAACTTTAATGTTAAATCTGGAACAAGTCAAAGTTTGAAAAAGTGATGGCTTATTTTCTATTGCTGCTGCAACAAAATCACTCTGAATTTGGTGTCTTATTAAAATACAGATCTTAATTTCTCTTAGAGTTCTGGAGTCTAGAATTGTGAGGTCTGTTCCATGTGGCTAAGGTCAAGTTTTGACAGGACTGACTTGCTTCCTCAGGCCTATAAGAACAATCGATTTCCTGTCCCTCTTAACATCTGGTGGCTATTTTTTCTTGGCTCTGGTCCCTTCCTTCATCCTCAAAGCATGCCACTCCAGTATCTGCTTTACCTTAGGTGTCTCTTTGCTTATCTGATCTGCTTTTACTTCTCATAGGATCACTTGATTACATTTAGTCCCTTTCTGGATAATCCGGAAATATTCCAACTCTCAAGAGACCTCGTTTAATCACGTCCCTTTTACATGCTGCTGATAGGTTTTGGTGAGATTTTTGTAGAGCTGTTATCCAGCCAACTGCATATCTCAGCACTATTTTGGATGGGAATTTTAGTTGACGTTTTCTCTTCCTAAATACACAGTATCATTTTTTTTTCCTAGTGGAATAACTGGGCTGGTTTTTTACTCAGTTCTTTTGTTGGTCATGGGGCTTGAACTCAGGGCCTAAGTGCTCAGGCTAGCACTCTCTCATTTTGAGCCACAGTGCTGGCTTCTGGTTTTGTGGTGGTTAATTGGAGTTAAGAGTCATGGCTTTTCCTGCCTGAGGTGGCTTTGAACTGTGATCCTCATATCTCAGCCTTCTGAGTAGCTAGGATGATAGATGTGATGTGAGCCACCGGCGCCAGGCTTGTACTCAGTACTCAGTTCTTAATTTGTATTTCTTTTTTCTTTGTGTCATATGTGTGCTTTCCATAGTGTCAAGATGAACAGTTTCTGTCCCGCCTACATGAATAATAAGATTTAATTTTGCATTTTGTATTGTAGTTGGTGTGATACGGTGTCCAGTGTGCCGCCAGGAATGCAGACAGATAGACCTTGTGGATAATTATTTTGTGAAAGACACATCTGAAGCCCCTAGCAGTTCTGATGAGAAGTCAGAACAGGTATGCACCTTAATTTTTCTTTATATTCTTGTCTTGAAATCAGTATGTTAATTAAGAAAAGCATGGTTGGATAATTAAGTCATTCAAATTGAAAACAATAAAGGATAGCTTTTTCTTTATCCTCAAACTTGGTTAATTGAAACAATTATTACTTAAATAATCAGTAGCTGGTGGCTCACACCTAGAATCTCTACCTACTGGGTAGATGAAATTGAGGAGGATCTCAGGTTGAGGCCAACTTGGGGAAGAAAATTAGTAAGATCTCATCTTAGCAAAACAGGCTGAGTGTGGTATTGCATGCCTGTAGCCTGAGTTATTAGGAAGGTATAAGTCAGAGGGTCATAGTCTGAGGCCAGCCTACAAGAAAACATGAGACTATCTGAAATAATCTAAAATCAAAGAGGCTGGAGGTATAGCTCAAGTAGGCTTGCATATGTTTAAGACCCTTGAGTTCAAGTTCTAGTGACTTCAAAAAACAACAGCAAAGAAAAGTCAAATCTGATTTAGACTGTCTGTTCTGAGCTTTGGAATTTTATCTGCCTCAATGTTTGATCTCTAAAGAGGATTTTCTTGGGGATAAACGGATAACAAAATGATTTTATTTTTTATTTTAGTTTATTTATTTATTTTTGGTCGGTTGTAAGGCTTGAACTCTGGGCCTGGGCACTGTCCCTCAGCTCTTCAGCTCAAGTCTAGCACTCTACCACCTGAGCCACAGTGCCACTTCCAGTTTTCTGAGTGGTTTTATTGGAGAAAAAGAGTTTCATGGACTTTCCTGCCCAGTCTGACTTTGAACTGTGATCCTCAGATCTCAGCCTCCTGAGTAGCTAGGGTTACAGGTGTGTATTTTTTATTTTTGTGTTGGTCTTTGGACTTTTGAACTAAGGGCTCAAGGTTTGCACTCTACCACTAGGACAATAGCTCCACATCTGGCTTTTTAGTACCTTTATTGGAGATAAGTATCTCAAATCCTTTCCTGCCTGGCCTGGCTTCAAACTGGGATCCTTAAATTTCAGCCTTCTGAGTAGGATTGCAGTCATGAGCCACCAGCACCCGGCTAATTTTATTCTTTATACATCAGTGTAGCCAATATATTTGAGAAAAAGTTTGAGAAGTTTTTTTTTTTCTTTTTTTTTGGGGGGGGGAGGTCCAGTCGTAGGGCCTGAACTCTGGGCCTGGGTGCTGTCCCTCAGCTCTTCAGCTCAAGGCTAGCCCTCTACCACTTGAGCCACAGCTCCACCTCTGGCTTTTTTTCTTTTTGCTTATGTGGTGCTGAGGAATCGAACCCAGGGCCTCAGGCATGGAAGGCAAGCGCTCTACCACTGAGCCACCTTCCCAGCCCCGAGAAGTTTTTTTTTAATTGCTTTATTTTATGAGTCTATGTTTGGTAAATTTAATATGGGTTAGTATTTGTCTCTTATAGGTATGTACTAGTTGTGAAGACAATGCAAATGCCGTTGGCTTTTGTGTAGAATGTGGAGAGTGGCTGTGTAAGACCTGTATTGAAGCACATCAGAGAGTCAAGTTCACTAAAGATCACCTGATCAGGAAGAAGGAAGATGTCTCAGGTAAGAATCCCAGTGATCCTCACCAGCCTTACTCTTCGGATACTGTAGCATGGTCTCCTCATTTATGCATTTTGAATACTAGCCTCAGTTAAGAATTTACAATGTTTTCTGGGCATGGTGACACATACTTATAGTCAGCACTTGGGAGGCTGAGGTAGAAGGCCAAGGCTAGCCTGGATTACATTAAAAAAAAATTAACATTAGCCAAAACTTTTATTTTGTTTAAAAAGCATTTGTTTTATTTTGCTACAGAGTCTGTTGGAACATCTGGTCAGCGTCCGGTTTTCTGCCCTGTACACAAACAAGAGCAGCTGAAACTTTTTTGTGAAACATGTGATAGACTGACCTGTAGAGACTGCCAGCTATTGGAGCACAAAGAACATAGGTACAGAGGCCATGGTTGCTTACAGAGGAATACCTCAGAAAGTTTGTAAAACCAGTCTTAAATCTCTTGGCATTTAAAATCCAGGTTTTACCTTCATTGTTTTTTATTGATATATATTAATTATATATTGTAAGGGATTTCATTATGATTATTTCCAGGTATCTTGTTTCTTAAAGTAATGTGCTTTGATAAATTAATACTTCTCATGTTCACATTTAAGACTATTCGTCAAAGTATATCATTATGTGGATTTGGGTTTGCAGAATGGAGCTGTGTTAGTTCTCTGCTTGCTGTTTCTATTGTTCAGATAAGCACTGTCCACCTGTAATGTATTCAGGCCATAGGCTCTAATCTGAAAAGACAATATTCTCACAGTAGCCAGCTGATGTCCATTTTAACATCAGAGCCTGAACACTGACTTCATGGTAGATGTGTAGTTTGCAGGAAAGATAGGGATGTATGAACGATCAGTAAACATAATTTCTACATGTTAGGTATTCCTTAATATGTAACTTGTATTAACCATATTTTGACTGGATCACTGATATTCCTTTAAGAATGTTTCATCTGAACTATTCTAGAACTGTACTGAAATCTTTTGTCACATTTAACAAAATGTATACACGTATATATACACATATATAGACACATACATGTGAGTATATGTGTGTATGTATCATATATATATCTATATATATAGTATATGTATTTCAAAATTCTGGAAGTGATACCATGGTACCTTTGTATTACAAACAAAAAAGATGGTCTGGCTTACTCAGAGTGTAGAATTTTCTGAAGTCTTTCCTAAGACTAAGTAAGTTTTATAGGATTTTGTTTCCAAGACAGGAAAGTTTAAATGTTTGTTGTTGTTACTGTTTTGAGGTGGAGCATTACTGTGTTGCCCAGATTGATTTCCAACTTGTAATCTTTCTACTTCACTTAACCTCCTAAGTAACTGAGATTATAGACAGTTCTACTACGCTTGACTTAAGTAGCTTTTCTGCCTTCTCTTCTCTCCCATTCCTCCTCTCTCCCTTTCCTTGGCAGTAGTGGAGTGAACTTTGTGCCTCACACTTGCTAGGTAGTCATACTCCTAGCCTTCAAATATTTTTTTACCCGCTAGTCCAAGAGGCTTGAATTAAGGGTCCGGGTGCTGTCTTTGAGCTCTTTGTTCAAGGCTACTCTGATGAGTCACATCTCCATTTGTTTTTTTTTTTATTTATTTATTTTTTGTTTTGGTGGTAAATTGAAGATAAGACTCACACAAGACTTTTCTGCATGTGCTGGCTTCGAACTGCAATTCTTATATCTTATTCTCCTGAGCTGAGTAGCTAGGATACAGATGCTTTAATAAATGTGTTTATTAACCTTGTAATTTATTCAATGAATTTATTGAAGCAGGTTGGATACTATAATCGTGATTACTAGCGATTACTGCATCCTTACTTTGTGCCAGACACATTTTGAATGCACATTTAATGTATACCAACTATTCCTGAGGTTAGGTAATGGTATTATGACTGTTCTAAAGGTTAGGAAATCGGTTCTCAGATTTTGTGATCTGTACAAGCATTCCCACTAAGTGGCAGAGCCAGGATTAGAGCACTGACATTTAGGTTCCAGATCTCTTTTTAGCCTATATGCTCATTTTCCCTTACAATGCAGTACACTGCATTAGTACTGTGCATTTGTACTGTGATGAGGTTGTAAATGACACAGCTTTCAGAATGTGTCCTATCATGAAGTGGCAGTGTTCTGTATTCAAGATCATGTCTCCCCTTGGTATTTCACCTGAATATTACTGTTGTATAACTCACCTCATTGGACTTAAAAAAAACCCAAGTCTCAGCTGGGTACCAGTGACTCACGTCTGTAATCCCAGCTGCTCAGGACACTGAGCTCTTGAGGTTCGCAGTTTGAAGCCAGTCTACGTAGGAAAGTCCTTGAGACTCTTATATTCAATTAACCACCAAAAAGCCAGAAGTGGCGCTGTGGCTCAAGTGGTAGAGTGCTAGCCTTGAGCACAAAAAAGCTCAGAGACAGTGGCCAGGCCCTGAGTTTAAGCCCCAGGACTGACAAAAAAACAAAACAATAAAACCTTCCAAGTCCCCTTCACAGTAACATATTTGCTACTGTTCTCTCTGCTTTGAGGCTTACTATGTCAAGCCACCCTGTCCACACTGCAAGGAGGATAATTTTGATGAAGTATAGTTGACTCATAAAACAGCATTCACATTCACAAGAATGATACACTCTTATTTTAGGTGTTGAGTGTGGCACACATTGGACTTGACCTGCACCTGTCTTTCTCTTTGCTTACAGATGACTTTCATCTCTCACACCACCTGGAGAGTTCGTATGGGGCAATGACAGGCCTTCTGAGCTGATGAGCTTTTACTTTCTTTAAGTTGAGTGGATGCCTCTCGAAGAGGATGCTATCCATTCACTTTGGAATTACAGTGTATAAACTATGCAACTTTCTGTTGACTGAGAGATGCTTATAGGGTAGTACCCAAATAATCATAGGATCCAGCATCTTCTCAAGTGGTTTTGGGGAAAGGGGGTGGGGTGGGGAAGAGGCTTGTAAGTATGAGTGTTTCTCTGTGTTCTCTTAACAGAGCACTCTTCTAGACTTTGCTTTTCTTAGTTTTCAGATTATTTTATGCTAATCTTAATAATAATCTGTTTTCGTTATGCACAACAGCTATTTTTCCTCAAATGGTGTGTATTGTAGTACAGAAATTCATATAGATATGTGTGCCTACCTATAGTATCCCCTCTAGAGAGTCTTCCTCTCCAACCCAATTATTATAATACCTCAGATATCAGGAATGTCATCCTTTAGCTGTATATCATACTGCATATGTGTTAGAGACTGTTTTGTCAGTTCTTTTTTTTTTTGCTGGTCGTGGACCTGAACTCTGGGCCTAGGCCCTGTCCCTCAGCTCAAGGTGAGCGCTCTACCGCTTGAGCCACAGCGCCACTTTCGGCTTTTTCTGTTTATGTGGTGCTGAGGAATCGAACCCAGGGCCTCATGCATGCAAGGCAAGCACTCTACCACTGAGCTACCTTCCCAGCCCTTGTCAGTTATTTTCTAAGTAACCCAGTAAATACACAGTCTAGTTTGACTTAAGATTATTGTAAGAATGATACACGTTCAATAGAAACAGTACCTAATCTGGCTCAATAGCTCAGGCCTGTAGCCCTAGCTAATTGTGAGGCAGAACTCCTCAGGCAATCAAAGTTTAGGTCAGCCCAGACCAAAACAAAGTTTGAGAGACTACCTCTCAACTGGTGGTTTGGCACAGTGGCACCATGCCTGACATCCCAGCAGTGCAGTGATTTACACATAGTAAGATTAGAGTCCAGCCTGGCTGAGGGGTGCCCTGAGACCCTATCTTGAAAATACTGATGCAGAAAGGACCTGGTGGAATGGCTATACCAAGTGGTAGAATGCCTGTTTATCAAATAGGAGATCTCGATTGCTGCCAAAAAAAGAGAAAAACAGCCCCTGCTTTCTTTGAAGTTTGGTCTTTTCTCAGGCTAGCAGTTTATAATATAATAATCATTTTCAGGTCTGGGAAGGTGGCTCAGTGGTAGAGTGCTTGTCTTGCATGCACAAGGCCCTGGGTTTGATTCTTCAGTACCACAGAAGCAGAAAAAGTCAGAAGTGGTGCAGTGGCTCAAGTGGTAGAGTGCTAGCCTTGAACTGAAGAGCTGAGGGACAGTGCCTAGTCCCAGAGTTCAGGCCCCATGACCAACACCCCCCCCAAAAAAAAAATCATTCTTCTTGGTTTTCAGGGGCCACATTTTCTGGTAGGATTTTTTTGTTAGTTTTTTTTTGGGGGGGGTCTGGTTGTGGGGCCTGAACTCTGGGCCTGGGTGCTGTCCCTGAGCTCTTTAGCTCAAGGCTAGTGCCCTACCACTTGAGCCACAGCGCCACTTCCGGCTTTTTTTTTCTTTTTGCTTGTGTGATGCTGAGGAATGGAACCTAGGGCCTCATGCAAGCAAGGCAAGCACTCTACCACCTTCCCAGCTGTTTTTTGTTTTTAAACTGGTCCTGGGGCTTGACTTAGGGCCTAGGTGCTGTCCCTGAGCTTTCTTTGATCAAGGCTTACTTTCTACCACTTCTGAGCTTTTTGGTTCTTAACTGAAGATAAGTCTCGCCGTCTTTCCTGTTCTGGCTTACTTCACATGTCAATCCTCAGATCTCAGCCTCCTGTCTAGCTCTTTTTAGTTCTTTGAGTAGGTGGTGGCAGCGTCTTTTCTTTGTAAAATGTCCAAGGTATTTCTAAGAGTTTTAGTCATTTAGGAGTGGGGGCATGGCTCAAAGTCCTGAGTTCAATTTCTAAAACTATCCAAAGGAAAAGGAAAACATTTGAAAATTTGGGCTGGCTTTTGCATATTTGATGAATCAAATTAATCAGTGAGCTTGTATTGGTTATGTGTGCTCCATTTCTGATATGACCATGACATCAGACAGATGTCATCAAACACTGTTGTGTTATACACACTAGAGAGCTGCACCAAATCTCTCTTCTAACCAAATTATGACAGTGAGCTGGTGAATTGATGTAGTAAATATAAACCAGATTTCTCCTATATAAAGGCAGATTGTGGTTAACGCTCTTTACAAATGGAAACAGAACAAAACATGAGCAAGGTGATCCGGAGTGCCACTTTCCTTGGCCTGCATCTTGCGTCTATATGCTGAGACTGTGACAGGGTCTGTTTATGCAATGGGACCATTTGTGCACATGTTAAACAGTGCTTAGGAGTTGATCCCCAGACCACACAAGATTATCATACAAACAGTTCATTGTCATTAGCCTTTAACTTTTTTTATTTTATTTTGTCAGTCGTGGGGCTTGAACTCAGGGCCTGGGCACTGTCCTGAGCTGCTTTTGCTTAAGGCTAGCACTGTACTACTTGAGCCACAGCACCACTTCCAGCTTTTTCTGTGTATGTGAAACCCAGGGCTTAATGCATGCAAGGCAAGCACTCTACTACTAAGCCACTTTCCCAGCCCCTAGTAAATATTTTTAAATTAAAATGGCCATTTCTTTTTGTCTACCAGGTATACTGTAGTATCCCAAATTAACATTGAGCATGCTGGGCACTGGTGGTTCACACCTTGTAATCCTAGCTACCTCGGAGACTGAGATTTGAGGATCGTGGTTCGAAGTCAGCCCAGGTAGGAAAGTTTGTGAGACTTGAGCTCCAGTAAGCTACCCAAAAAGCCAGAAGTGGAGCAGTGTGGCACAAGTGGTAGAGCAAAAAAAAAAAGCTCAGGGACAGTGTCCAGGAGCTGCATTCAAGCCCCAAGACCAGCACCAACAAAAACAGAAAAAATTGACAGTTGCATTAGTTCTCATTTAGCATGCTTAATCTTAAGACTAAACTTGAGGTAAACTTCCTTGCTTTCTGTTTTTCAGTACAGTACTTACAGGTGAATAGCAGCTGATAAAGGAGATGGAAATGCTTTATAACAAGGCCTGTTAAAAAACCTTCTAATTTTAATGTAAACATTGACCTTAATCCCATCAACCCTTGCCACCTTCCAGTCTAATCTTAACCTCTCTTAGTACCTAACCACTGTCTGGATAGTAGATTTTAGAATCCTAGAACCTTGGCCTTTCTTGTCAAGGAGGTAACTGTCTCCTCTACTTCTTATTTTGTTCCATTTTAATCCACTTGTGTATATAGCTAACTTTTGAACAAACAAGTGTTTGGACTGCATGAATCTATCTTATACATGGATTTCTTGAAATCTGAGGAAACCTTCGGGTGATCTATATAGCAGAGAAATACAGAAAAAATTACGTGCACTACAAATGTACCTGATCATCAGTTGTTACATTGTGAGCCATGGGTTCTGCACCAACCCATATACCAAAAATACTTGTCTCTGGGCTAATTGCTCATATAATCTGCCTTAGTAAAAAATTTTTTTCCAGTCCTGGAGCTTGAACGCAGGGCCTGGGCGCTGTCCCTAATACTTCTTTTTGCTCAATGCTAGTGCTCTGCCATGTAAGCCACACACCACTCTGGCCTTTTCTGTGTATGTGGTACTGAGGAATTGAACCCAGGGCTTCATGCGAGGTAGGCAGAAACACTACCACTAAGCCACCTTCCCAGCCCCTAGTAAATATTTTTTTCTTTAAGAAGCTGGTAGTGATTTTGATCTCCTAGACAAGCTAATTTTTCCTTACTGTATTCCTTGGTTTTAAGATTTTTCCGGGGCTGGGAAGGTGGCTCAGTGGTAGAGCGCTTGCCTTGCATGCTCAAGGCCCTGGGTTCGATTCCTCAGCACCACATAAGCAAAAAGAAAAAAGCCGGAAGTGGCGCCGTGGCTCAAGTGGTAGAGCGCTAGCCTTGAGCGGAAGAGCTGAGGGACAGCGCCCAGGCCCAGAGTTCAGGCCCCACGACCGGACCCAAAAAAAAAAAAAAAAAAAGATTTTTCCGGGGGCTGGGAAGGTGGCTCAGTGGTAGAGCACTTGCCTTGCATGCATGAGGCCCTGGGTTCAATTCCTCAGCACCATAAGCAAAAAGAAAAAAGCCCGAAGTGGTGCTGTGGCTCAAATGGTAGAGCGCTAGCCTTGAGCTGAAGAGCTGAGGGACAGCATCCAGGCCCAGAGTTCAGGCCCCACGACTGGACCCAAAAAAAAAAGAATTTTCTGGTTATGACTTTTTCTCTTCTGGAATAACTATGTTCCAGCATAATTTTTTGGGGGGGGATACCCTGAGGCTAGCAGGCCAATCGAAATTCGAACTAGGCTTACTGTCAGGATCTGTCCCAATACTCTTACTTTCATTTTGCTTTTTCAAGTAACAATAAAAGTAATTCCATAATTAGTGTTTTCCTGATTATGTTGCATTTCTTTCTTTTTTTTTTGTCGGTTGTGGGGCTTGAACTCTGGGTTTGGGCGCTGTCTCTGCACTCTTTAGCGCAAGGCAAGCGCTCTACCACTTGAGCCACAGCACCACTTCTGGTTTTCTGGTGGTTTATTGGAGATAAGAGTTTCATGGACTTTCCTGCCCGGGCTGGCTTTGAACCGTGATCCTCAGATCTTAGTAGAGAGATCTCCTCAGTAGCTAGGATTACAAGCTTGAGCCACCAATGCCCAGATGCATTTCTTATGTGTCTGGTGTGTCAGGTCCTCAAGATTTAAAATCCTATGGGTATCTTTTTTGGGGGGAGGCAGTACTGGGGATTGAACTCTGGCCCTTGCTCTTCATTAGGCAAGCAGTTAACAATACAGTAGCTGTCATTTAAGAAAATTATGGGAAGAAAAACAACAGCATAGAGTTTTATATTTACTCATGTATCACCATTTCTTTTGCCCAACATTCCTCTCAATGTATCTGTTCTATATGTCATGTCATCTTGCATTACATGTAAACCCTCACATTAGTAGGCTAGTTATGGTTCTGACAGGACTGTTTCTTTCAACATTTATAAAATGAGTACTGCTTTGCATTCTTGCCCCCATTATTTTTTGGGTTTTGTTCTGTAAGCTAGTGGAGGTAGTTTATAGTCAGCAGTGCCCTTTGACTTTGCAAGCTCCTAGTAGCTATTCTGTTGCAGTCACACATTGGTATCTGTTTAAGCAAGTCAGCAGAGCTAGAGCTGATTCTGTTTTCAGTCTGTCCCTTGAAGGTTTCCTGTTACCTCTTACCCAAATCCAGCTTCACTACAGAGCTCTTCATTCTGGTGTTTCCCTATTCATTACATTAGCTTTATCTTCTGCTTCATGCTGAGGATAAGAGATAGTTTCAAACACTGTCTTACTCATTCATTCATTCATTCATTTAGTTTTTGGCCAGTCCTGGGGCTTGAACTTAGGATTGTACCTGAGCTTCTTTGCTCAAGGATAGCACTCTACCACTTGAGCCACAGCACCACTTCTATTTTCTGTGTATGTGGTACTGAGGAATTGAATCCAGGACTTCATGTGTGCTAGGTAAGCACTCTACTACTGAGCCACCTTCCTTGCCCAGTCTTACTCATTCTTTAACATTCAGCTCAAGTGCCAGTCCCTGTATTAAGACAGCAAAAGCTAAACATTTTTACCTTCACAATTTAGGAAAACAGAATGTCACTTTGGCTTTTGTTCATCTGAATACAATGATATATTACAAGAAATCGAATTCTGGAACATACTGGATAAAGACAAACCTAGGAAATAGGTTTTGTGAATTTTGAATACTAATTGATGCTTTCTTTTGTGCTTATATAATTAAACCTAATTTCAAAAAGATCTTTTCATTACAAGCTAAATAAAGCTCATTAAGTGTTGGTATAGATTTCTCATATTTAATACTTTGTACAAATTTAATATAGAAAAAATTTTTGGACATGAATCTGAGCATATGGAATAAGAATCTGAGCATATGGAATAAATCAAAGGTGTCTTTAGTGAAGGCAGTTTCTGTGTCCACTATCCAGCATTGACTGGTTTGTTGTTACTGTTTTTGCTTATTGCTTTATGACAGTATAGTAGTTTGTTCTTCAACTCTATTGTGCCTTCACTTCCCAAGTGCCGAGATAGACACACAACATCACACTGTGTTTTTTGTTTTGTTTTGTTTTTTAATAGTAGTGGTGAATCCAGGGCCTACCTAGCAATCACCCTACTACTTGAGCCACTTCAGCCTTTTACCTTTTTTTTTTTTTTAAGATAGTAGGTGATTTCCCAGGCTGTTTCCAAACCTTTGGGCTTGACTGATGCTCCTGACCTAACCCCTGCATTGGAAGTTTTACAGACACACATGGTGCATGCATCCTGCATAAATTAATATGCTCACATGATATTTGGGTACTGTTAATATTTATACAAGTTTTAATGTGTTTGACTTCATTGACAGTTTTCTGTTAAGATATTTTTTTAAAGATGGTTAAACATGTAAGTTTTATTACCACAATAAAAATTTCTCTAGCCAGCACCGGTGACTCACACCTGTAATCCTAGCTACTCAGGAGGCTGAGATCTGAGGATTGTGGTTTAAAGCCAGCACAGGCAGGGAAAGTCTGTGAGACTCTCATCTCTCATTAACCAGCCACCAGAAAACCAGAAGTAGTGCTGTGGCTCAAGTGGTAGAGCTCTCACCTTCACTAGCCTTGAACTAAAGAGTTGAGAGACAGCACCCAGGCCCAGAGTTCAAGGCCCACAACTGACAGAAAAAAAAAAAAAAAGGTCTCTAAATAAGCAGAATAAAAACCTTACTCACCAGCTGTTTTCTAATTCAAAACCCCATACAATTCTACCCTTTCCCTCTGTCTGCCTTTCATTTTCCCTTTCTCCTTGAATCTACCACCAAGCACACTTTTCCTATGTAAACTCCATAGCATTTCCTCTTTTTTTTTTTTTTTTCTGGTCGGTCGTGGGGCTTGAACTCTGGGCCTGGGCGCTGTCCCTCAGCTCTTCAGCTCAAGACGAGCGCTCTACCACTTGAGCTACAGCGCCACTTCCGGTTTTCTGGTGGTTTATTGGAAATAGGAGTTTCACGGTCTCACCTGCCCGGGCTGGCTTTGAACCGGGATCCTCAGATCTCAGCCTCCTGAGTAGCTAGGATTATAGGCGTGAGCCACCAGTGCCCGGCTGCATTTCCTCTTTTATAGGAAGGCCTCTTAACTGAGACAGACATCTAGATGGTCATAAACTTTCTCCTCATCTCAGTTCTTGCCTTTTGTCATTTCAGTGTCCCAAGGCAATTATAATTGGGTCAGTATCTTAAACTTCTCATCCCCAGTGACCTTCTTGTTGACAGCTTTAGCTTGGCATTCAGTTTTCAACTTCTGCTATGAACCTTGCCATAACTGATATGACCTCACAGATCACCAGAGCTGTGTTCCTTTAGTTGTACCCCAGAAGCATCTGTTGCAGAGTTCTATCTAGTCTCCCTTTTCACTGGCTAGGTCTTTTATATTTTTAATATTTTCCTAAGATGCAAATCTGATTTTAATATTTGCCTCAGGATTCTTCAGGGACTTCCTATTAAGAGGATAGAAAGAAATACAGTTGTCTCCTGTGGTTTTTGTTTTTTGGCCAGTTATGGGTCTTGAACTCTGGGCCTGGGCTCTGTCCCTCAGCTCTTCAGCTCAAGGCTAGTGCTCTACCACTTGAGCCACAGCACCACTTCTGGTTTACTCAGTGGTTTATTGGAGATAAGAATCTCATGGATTTTCCTGCCTGGGCTACCTTTGGGTCCCAATCCTCAGGTCTCAGCCTCCTGAGTAGCTAGGCCATCTGGGTTTTATACATTAGTTTTCTCATATCCTGGCCTTTGTATATTTTTCTTAGGCCATATTGAAGTCAGAGTACAGAACTGTGACTCCACTCTTCGCTGAGGATACTGTTGGGGTTCCTTTGTGAGCTTTTTTTTTTTGATACGGAGTCCAATTTAAGCACTAAATTAATGTGACACATTATTTAATAGTCTACTGTCACCACTCATCACATTGTGGCATCAATGCATATTTGTACCTATTACATTATTAGTCTTTATGCCACATGGGTCTCCCTTACTCATGTAGAAAGCATATAGAAGAAATGAAAAATAATTTGTTGATGTAGTCATTTATTTGCTGTAGGATTATTTATTATTAAAGATTCTTACTTTAGACTCAGAAGTAGAAGCTCTCAGAAAGGACAGCTTTCATCTCTCAGCACTCTTCCTGACGTTTTTCTTTGGCTTTCTTCCTTCTCTTGCCAGAGGTTAGCATATTCTGCAACCTACTCATTTTTCTTTGTATGTTTATTCAGAGCACTGCTGGTGTACTTGTGTTTACAATCTGTGGAGTAACATGATGCAGGATCTTGGGTGTTTTCAGCCTGGATTTCTTACCTTCTTTGATCAAACGTTTTCTGACAACATTTGGGTAGATATCACCTTTTGAGAGTTTGAAAAGTTTGGGGATTCTGTGTAGCCTTTTGGGGGACTCCAGACCAAAAGGCACAGTAGTGTCTGTCTAGGAACATCTTTTTCTCCTTTTTTAAATTACTGTTTGTTTAAAAAGTAACCAAGTTGAAAATATACTCAGATTGAGATCCACACACTGCATCTCAGAACTGATTCCCAGAACAGATTTGTGCTTTTTCTTTCCACTTGGCTTGATCTGGAACAGGAATGTCTCTCACGTAAGTAAATTCTACCTTGCCTCCAGCATGTCATGTCATGGGAAAGCTTGGTCATTCCCATCCCTGATTTGTACCACATCACTTTTAACCAGATAAGCAGGATGATCAGAGTGAAGTTTCACAATTGACTCACATATCTTCCTTCTTTACTAAATCTTCGTTGTATGTTTTGTTTTAAATATTGTTTCTGTGTTGGATTTTAGGTATCAGTTTTTGGAAGAAGCATTTCAAAATCAGAAAGGTGCAATTGAGAATTTATTGGCTAAGCTTCTTGAGAAGAAGAATTACGTTCATTTTGCAGCTACCCAGGTACAGAATAGGTAAGTTTGCCTTAAAGCTATAATTTTACATTTTGTACTATCGAAGAAGAGAGGGTCCAATTTAAATGTTTTCTACTCTATTAAGCACATATAGAAAAGTTTTTAATAAATAATGAAATTTGAGTTTGATTATAATTGTTAACTATGAAAAATTTATATAATCTACGATGCATTTTTGTTTTAAAATAATGTGATTCCATTTGTATAAACTGTAAACTTGGAAGAAGCAGTAATAGAAAGGCAAGTTGAATTACTTAAAAGTAGAGACTGTATGTGGAAGGTAGAGTATTGAGAGCAGCTTAATCTACAGAACCAAAATTAAAGACTTCTTATAGTAGTGTGATAACAAGAATGTGTGCAGACCCAACTCACCTGCTGTCATCCTTGTTACTTAAGAAACACTTTACTTGAACACATTTATTTGTAAAGAATCGAAATTTATAAGGAAAGTGGTAATAAGTACTATGAAAATGTAGATTAACAAGGTTAGGACTCAAGCTAGAAAGACAAACTCTTGGAGCTAGCGTAATTAAAACCTGGAAATTTCTGAAGCTGTGAATCAGGGTTACTATGGTTATCATGTAGACTCACAAATATTGGAATTGTATGTATGTATTTATGTATGTCAGCTTGAACTCAGGGCCTGGATCCTGAGCTTTTATGCTCAAGGCTGCCACTTTGAGCCATAGTGCCATTTCCAGTTTTCTGATGATTAATTGAAGATGAGTGTCTCATAGACTTCTCTTCCTAGACTGGCTTTGAACCCCAGTCCTCAGATCCTTAGCTTCCTGAGTAGCTAGGATTATAGGTATGAGCCACTAGTGCTCAGTGGCTCACTTTGCTTTTTATTTATTTTTATTTATTTTTTTTGGGGTCCAGTCGTGGGCCTGAACTCTGGGCCTGGGCGTTGTCCCTCAACTCTTCAGCTCAAGGCTAGTGCTCTACCACTTGAGCCACAGCGTCACTTCCAGCTTTTTTCTTTTTGCTTATGTGTTGCTGAGGAATTGAACCCAGGGCCTCATGCATGTAAGGCAAGTGCTCTACCACTGAGCCACCTTCCCAGCCCTGCTTTGCTTTTTAAAATGAGTTTGTGATGATTAAAAAGACTATAATAGATACTAGAGTATTAGAGAGTGCTTTAACTGTTGTAGAGCTTTTCATCTTAAATGATTTCAAAAGAAAAGAAAAATTTCCTGGCCGGGCGCTGGTGGCTCACGCCTGTAATCCTAGCTACTCAGGAGGCTGAGATCTGAGGATCACGGTTCAAAGCCAGCCCGGGCAGGAGAGACCTTGAGACTCCTATCTCCAATAAACCACCAGAAAACCGGAAGTGGCGCTGTAGCTTAAGTGGTAGAGCGCTCGCCTTGAGCTGAAGAGCTGAGGGACAGTGCCCAAGCCCAGAGTTCAAGCCCCACGACCGACAAAAAAAAAAAAAAATTAGGCATATAATTACAAATAAGTTATATGAACTGTGTATTATTTCTGAATTTTAAATCTGTCTCTCCACTGAAAACAGTGGTGAGATGAAAAGTACTCTCACATCACTAAAGTTGGTGTCTCTTTCCTCTTGGGTATCTTGTTCATTGCTCTATACCTCAAAAGCACCAGGGGAATGGAGAGCACTTAGCAGTAGCTATTTTTTGATACTATTTTTTAAGTTGTAAGTACATTTTAACTGTATAGCTAATATTCGTAGTATGGGTTTAAGAGCTTCAGAATTAAAAGACACCTCTTAAGATTGAAGTGAATGTCAGTACTTTCTGACAAGTGTCCCATATACTTTAATAGTGATTTTAAAATAGATGTTTTCTAATGTGATATGTTCCTAAACTTAGAAAAAGAGAGGTTTTCCTGGGTTTTGTTAAAGGATTGATTTTTTTTTTGATGAAGTTGTAAATGAAAATTCTTCCAGATGAGTACTTTTTTCATTGATTTACAATATAAAATAAAACTTACTTTCTTAGGAAAAGTGTTATGCAATCAACCAAGTTGAATAATTTGGGGAGAACCAAGTCATTGTAAGGTTGTTGCTGTGTCATTTGAACCTTGGGGTCTAGTTCCCTTGAGCACTTTTGTTTCCTTGGCAGCCTTTTTCTGAAATTGGATAGGTTGACTAACTCCTTCGTATTTGTGAACTTTGTCATATCACAAATGCCCTAATGCTTAGAATTCTGGAATTGATCTTCATTTTGTTTTGAGTTGTGACAGTCTTTAACTTTAATCTCAAGTAATACCACTAGATGGCACTCAGATGACACATTTTTATTGGTCTAGGAAATTTAGTTGATTATGTAAAATTATTTCTAAAATTCAGTTCATAATGCTATAATACATATTTAATATTTTAACAGGAAGACCTTATTTTAAACATTTTATATGACTAAAGAATAAGAGATTGACTAACATGAATTTCACATGTGGAATATCTTAGCGTAGAGAGCTGAATTTTAGTTCCACTTTTGTTAGTTACTTCTCTTACTATAGCCTTAGTAGACAATCACAAGCTGCTCTTCTCCCCTTTTTAAAGGGAAATGTCAGTATTGCATCCATGTGTCTTCTTCCTGTGGCATGTTCTTTAGTGAAGTTCTTCTTCCATTTCAGAATGTTACGAAAGAAAGACAGATGAAGCTCCTGCAGCAGCAGAGTGACATCACGGGCCTCTCCCGGCAGGTGAAGCATGTCATGAACTTCACAAACTGGGCGATTGCAAGTGGCAGCAGCACTGCTCTGCTGTACAGCAAGCGGCTGGTGAGGCGCACACTGTCTTCAGTTTTCTGTGACTGGCCTTAGTACAATTCTGTTTACCTTCACTCCTTCACTTACTGTTGGTGGTGAAAACATAACTATCGGTTTAAAGGGTAAATGTGAATTTAAGCAAATGCAGCCACTCTTACATCAAGGTACAGAAAATTTCTATCCTTAAAACTTGCCTTGTTCCCTTTATCCATGATCTTAGGCAACACAAATCTGATGTGTCATTTTTGAGAATTTATTTAAGTGGAACCACATTGTGTGTATTCTTTTAAAGGTACCTAGAATCTTAACTTAATTTCTTATCAGAATCAGCAGAAATTCAAGTATGTATATTATATTTGATTGCTAATTTAAGCATCGAGTCTCTCAGGTAAGAGACTTCACATGGGCTTGTATGGCTTTTGTTAAGTCTCTGTCTCATATGCTTTCTCAATTGGCATTTAATCTTAAGACTAATGTGAATTTTTACCCTTAAAGATTACTTTTCAGTTGCGTCATATTTTGAAAGCGCGGTGTGATCCTGTCCCTGCTGCTAATGGAGCCATACGTTTCCATTGTGATCCCACCTTCTGGGCAAAGAATGTAGTCAATTTAGGTGAGAAATTGTCACATGGATATAACTTGAAGCAATAAATTGAAAGGAGAAAACATGTAAAGAAATTTTAAATAGTTTTAAGCTTTAGAATATGAATGATTTGGAAAATAACCCTATTTGTTGGAAACTCATTCTAGTGGTTTTATAGTGTCTTAATGATACATAGAATTTACTCAATGTAGTGGTACTTTGTTTTTATTGGTAGGAATTGAACCCACGGCCTCAATCACTGAGGTTGCTCTCTACCACTGAGCCACACCCAGCCCTGTATAGTGGGGACTTTTTTTTTTTTGGTACCAGTCCTGTGGCTTGAACTCAGGACTTAGGCATTGCCCCTGCTCAAGGCTAGCGCTCTACACCTGATCTATAGCTCGACCTTTGGGGTTTTGATGATTAACTGGAGATAAGTCTTCTGGACTTTCCTGCCCAGGCTGGCTTCAAGCTATGATCCTCAGATCTCAGCCTCCTGAGTAACTAGGATTATAGGAATGAGCCGCCAATGCCCATCTCTTTTTTCTTTTTAATCCAGGACCTGGACACTGTCCCTGAGCTGCTTTAGCTCAGGTATAGCACTCTGCCACTTAAGCCACAGTGCCACTTCCAGCCTTTTCAGTTTTTGTGGTACTGAGGAGTCAAGCCCAGAGCTTTATGCATGCGAGGCAAGCACCCTACCCACCAAGCCACATTCCCAGTCCTTATAATATTTTTTAAGGTGTGCCATTTTTCTTTCTTTCTTTCTTTCTTTTTCTCCTTCTCTCCCTCCCTCCCTCACGCCCCCCCCCTTTCTTTCTGTAAGTCATGGGGCTTGAACTCTGGGCCTGAATGCTGTCCCGGAGCTCTTCAGCTCAAGACTAGTGCTCTACCACTTTGAGTCACAGTGCTACTTCCCATTTTCTGGTGGTTAATTGGAGATAAAGAGTCCCATTGAGTTTAACTCCTGCCTGGGCTGGCTTTGAACCACAATCCTCAGATCTCAGCCTCCTGAGTAGCTAGGATTATAGGCATGAGCCACCAGTATTCAGCTAAGGTATGCCATTTCCTAGCTTTTCCCTCTTGCAACTTATTTTTTTTTTTCTTGATTGGACATGGGGGCTTGAATTCTGGGCCTGGGCACTGTCCATGAGCTCTTCAGCTCAAAGCTAGTGTTCTACCAGTTGAGCCGTAGCACCACTTCTGGATTTTTGGTGGTTTATTGGAAATAGGAGTTTCACAGACTTTCCTGCCTGGGCTGGCTTTGAACTGCAAGCCTCAGTTCTCAGCCTCCTGAGTAGTTAGGATTACAGGCATGAGCCACCAGCCCCCAGCTCCCTCTTGCAACCTTTTGAAAGCTCAGTGTTCAATATAAATGATTCTTTATTCCCTAGTAAAATACTTCAATTCTATAGTTTAATTATGCCAGTGGTACATAGAGGAGCACCTTCAGGAAACTGAAGTGTCCAGTGGTCATACCCTGAAGAACATTAGAAAGCAAAGGTGCTCTTTTCACTAGGTAGAACAATGAGCTTTGCTTTTGTTATTTCATGTTGTAGACATAAAGACCATTGAGGAAAGTTATAGAGATAGAGAAAAATAGTTCAATTAAAAACAAAAACAGTTGGGTACTAATGGCTCATACCTTATAATCCTAGCTACTCAAGAGATTGAGATCTGGACATTGTAGATTGCAGGCTAGGCCAGGCAGGAAAGTTTATAAGACTCACCGCCAATTAATCAGCAAAAAGCCAGGAGTGGCAGCTGTGGCTCAAGTGTGTGCTAGCCTTGGCAGAGAGAGTTGCTAGGTCCTGAGTTCAGGCCCCAGGACTGGCACAAAAATATCAGGTACCAATGGCATGTTGTCTATATTTGGAGCTACTCAGGAAGCTGAGATAACAGGATCATGTGAGCCCAAGAATCTGAGGGCAGCCTGGGCAACATAATGAGACTCTGTCTCTTGAAATGGCATCAGAAAAAAACCTGGTCAAAATAGAGTTGCCTGAACCTTGAGTAGTTTTGCTTTTGGGGGGGGTCTGGTTGTGGGGCCTGAACTCTGGGCCTGGGTGCTGTCCTTCAGCTCAAGGCTAGCGCCCTACCACTTGAGCCACAGCGCCACTTCCGGCTTTTTTCTTTTTGCTTATGTGGTGCTGAGGAATCAAACCCAGGGCCTCAGGCATGCAGGGCAAGTGCGCTACCACTGAACCACCTTCCCAGCCCCAGTAGTTTTGTTTTCTAAATAGCCAGGTCCTTAGCATTTGAATTATAAAAGAAGAATCTGTGTCCTGCTAAAATATACTCTGTGTCTACTAGGTCATTTTGGAATTTTAGCATCATAAATAATTTCTGTGTGGTAGAGGAACTAAGAATTTTTTTCCCTTCATTTTAAAAAGGTTGTAAAACTTAACATGGTATGACAGATCATATGTGGTCTGTCATCCTCTACCTTCCTAAAATTGATCCTCTGTTCATACAAAGTAATGGCTCTGTTGGAAGTGAGGGAAAGGCTGGGAAGGTGGCTCAGTGGTAGAGTGCTTGCCTAGCACACATAAAGCCCTGGGTTCGATTCCTCAGTACCACATACACAGAAAAAGCCACAAGTGGGGATGTGGCTCAAGTGGTAGAGTGCTAGCCTTGAGCAAAAGAAGCTCAGGGACAATATCCAGGCCCTGAGTCCAGGCCCCAGGACTGGCAAAAGAAAAAAAAGGGGGGATATGGTCTCTTTGTAAGACATGAATGGTTTAAACAGTTCAGTGTTTCCATAAAAGACAATTTTTTTTATATAAAAGACAATTTTGTAGCAATATAAAGTCTACCTGTTAATACTTGGCAATGCAAAAGCAGCTTGAATCAGTATCAGCAATCATGAGTATCCTTTAGTCTTGTCAGGGAGAACTGCTTTACACTGATTAGATGGGCCTTCTCTACTAATACTTACTCTTCAATTTTCTGGGCATTTGTATAAAGGAAAAGTAAGGGAAAATAGCATATTATGGCCAGTCATAAGTCTTTTGGGAGTAAGACTTTGGAGTATACTTGGTTTCTGATCATCAGTATGTCCAAACCTTGCTCCTATCCTTGCTGTATTTTTGGATGCTTTGAGGTACTTATCAGAGGAAGAAGAGCTTATCCTCAAAGTAGCCAGTTCAGTTGATTGTATGCAAATTCTTCTCATTTTTCAATTCCTCAGGTAATCTAGTAATAGAGAGTAAACCGGCTCCTGGTTACACTCCTAATGTGGTGGTTGGGCAAGTTCCTCCAGGGACAAACCACATCAGTAAAACCCCTGGACAGATTAACCTAGCACAGCTTCGACTCCAGCACATGCAACAGCAAGTGTATGCACAGAAACAGCAGCAGTTGCAGCAGATGAGGATGCAGCAACCACCAGCCCCTGTACCCACCACAACAGCCACTGCTCAGCAGCACGCCAGACAGGCGTCCCCACAAATGTTACAGCAGCAGGTGAGCATCAAGCCACCGCCACCCTGGTTGTGAAGTGGGAAGCCTGCAAGTAAGTGAAAAGGCTGCAGTAGGGATGTGAGGAGACAGAAGACAAGTGGTAGTGAGTAAATAATAAAAACCAAACTCACTCACTCATACTAGGAAGTTCTGGAGTTTTCATCTCTCCCTGCTAGATACAAGGTCATGGGCCAAAGAACCAAGACTGTGTCTTCCCGAGAACTGTCATGGTTCTTCTGTTGTTCAGGCATTTGTCAGATCATTTGCATGCCTGTCTCTCTTATACTCCCTGTCCTTCATAGTCCAAACTAATATTGGGCTCATGCGCTCTCTCTCTCTCTCTCTCTCTCTCTCTCTCTCTCTCTCTCTCTCTCTCTCTCTCTCTCTCCTCTCCCTCTCCCCCTCTCTCTCTCTCCCTCTCCCTCTCTCTCTTTCTCTGTCTCTCTCCTCTCCTCTCTCTCCTCTCCCTCTCCCCCTCTCTCTCTCTCCCTCTCCCTCTCTCTCTTTCTCTGTCTCTGTCTCTCCCTCTCTCTCTCTCCCTCTCCCTCTCTCTCTCTCTCTCAAAAATTTGAAGTGATGAGGATTAGGGCTAGAAAAGAGAATAATGGCATTGCATCCTTCTGTCTTGAGTTGAATTTTGCCATAACATTTTATAATGGAAAGATGTATTTCTAAAAATAGTTATACACACTGCAATTGCTACTCCTCACAGCCTCCAAGACTGATCAGTGTGCAGACAATGCAGCGAGGCAACATGAGCTGTGGGGCTTTCCAGGCCCATCAGATGAGGCTGGCGCAGAACGCCGCCAGGATTCCAGGCATCCCCCGACACAGCGGCCCTCAGTATTCCATGATGCAGCCACACCTCCAAAGACAAGTATGCCTAGAGTTACATTTGTAAGAATCATACAATTTTAAAACTAAAAACATTGTTTTACACAATCGCTTGTTGAGGATATGTCATTGGTATATTTAAGAATTTGATTTTATTTACTCATTTATTTATTGCTGGTTTGGGGGCTTGAACTCAGGGCCTGGGCTCTGTTCCTGAGCTTCTTTGTGCTCAAGGCTATATATAGCACTCTACACTTGAGCCACAGTGCCACTTCCAGCTTTTTCTGAGTAGTTCATTGGAGGAAACTGGCTCATGGACTTTACTACTTGGGCTGGCTCCGAACTGTGATCCTCAACTCTCAGCCTCCTGAGTAGTTTAGAATTATTGGAGTGAGCCACCAGCACCTGGCACACATAAAATTTTATATTCAACTTTAAGGACATGTTTGTGGGCTGGGAACGTGGCTCAGTGGTAGAGTGCTTGCCTTGCATGCATGAGGCCCTGGGTTTGATTCCTTAGCACCACATAAGCCAAAAGGCCAAAAGTGGCATGTGGCTCAAGTGGTAGAGCACCAGCCTTGAGCTGAAGAGCTGAGAGACAGTGCCCAGGCCCAGAGTTCAGGTGCCACAACTGACAAAATAAAGAACATGTTTGTGGAGTTTTGTTGTGTTGTGTTTGTGTTGGTACTGAGATTCAGGAACTCAGGAACTGGAGATGTTGTCCTTGAGCATTTTTTGCTCAGGGCTAGTACTCAACTACTTGAACTACTTCTAGCTTTTTAGTGGTTAATTGGAGATTAGTGTCTCCTGGATTTTCCTATTGTGGTTGGCAAATCTAAGGAAATTTTGATTTACCTGTGTTAAAAAAGATAATGATAGAATCGTTCAAAAATGAATGTAGGTTGGAAGTATAGTCAATTGCTTGCCTTGCATTCTTGGTACTACCTAGATTCAATCCCTAACACCACCAAAAACCAAATGTATTTATAGACAGATTTATACTCTGTAAGTTTTAGACTCTATTTGTGTTGAACGTAAGATTTTAAAATATCACTTTTTTTAGTAACACTTCTATTTATAAAATAGAAAATTTTTGGACAGTATGAGCATTTAAACTCAGAGCCTCACACTTCATCTCTTTAGCTGCACCTCCAGACCTTAACTTTTTTGTGGGGGAAAGGGGGAGTGTGCTGGTACTAGGGCTTAAATTTAGGGCCTCAGCGTCCCAAAGATTTTTTTTGGGGGGGGGGGTCTGGTCGTGGGCCTGAACTCTAGGCCTGGGCACTGTCCCTCAGCTCTTCAGCTCAAGGCTAGAGCTCTACCACTTGAGCCACAGTGCCACTTCCAGCTTTTATTTCTGCTTATGTGGTGCTGATGAATCGAACCCAGGGCCTCATGCATGCAAGGCAAGCACTCTACCACTGAGCCACCTTCCCAGCCCCACCAAAGATTTTTTTTTTTGGTTCGAGGCTGGCGTGCGTTCTACCACTGAGCCACCTTCCCAGCCCCACCAAAGATTTTTTTTTTTGGTTCGAGGCTGGCGTGCGTTCTACCACTTGAGTCACAGTTCTGCTTCCATCTTTTTTGCTCGTTAATTGAACCCATTTGAAAATTTGTAATTTATGTTTCATAACCAGTTATATAACTTTGGTACCCAACGGTATTATTTCCAATTGTACCTTTGGTTAACTGTATAGGTCCCTCCCTCTTTTAATGGAAGTTGTGCTGAGAATCCAGTTAGGAGTGGGCCAGTGGTGTGCTGTTCTTAGTCAAGTGAGAGGAAAGCAGTTGGCAGAGGCATGTTGGAGATGGCCCTTGCAGGGCTGGACATTCTTAGGCATACCCATTTTTTAGATACTAATTTAATTTGGTGCTGATGCAACCCTTATTTCTTGGGAAACTTGTGGATACTATGAAGGACTATATATTCTTTTGAGAATGCAGACACTGTATTCTCAACATTTTCTAGTAAGCTGTCCTGACTAATCACTGAATAAGCTTTTTTAGTTTTTAAATAATTTATTTATCTACGGGTAGAAATTCTCAACAACTGTCATATATCTCCTTAAATGATATTTGTAACAGTTCTCCCAATAAAATAGGTAAGATGTCACCCTCATTTCTAAATTTACTGAGATTATGTGACTTTTTTAAGGTCACACAGTATTAAAATCTGGAATCAAAGTCATGTTCACTTTGTAAATTTTTCATTTCTTACTATATCAAGTTGTACTTTGTCTTTTTTTTTTTTTTTTTTTTGGCCAGTCCTGGGGCGGCTTGAACTGTGGGCCTGGGTGCTGTCCTTGGGCTCCTTTAGTTCAAGGCTTAACACTCTACTACTTCGAGTCACAGCACCAGTTTCCAGTTTTCTGGTGGTTTATTGGAGATAAGTCTCACAGACTTTCCTGCCTGGTCTGGCTTTGAACCACTATCCTCAGATCTCAGCCTCCTGAGCCAAGGGTGCCTGGCTAAGCTGTACCTTCCCTCCCTCCCTCCCTCCCTCCCTCCCTCCCTCTTTCCATTTTTTGGAGTTTATTTGAATAAACCTACCCTTCCTGTCTGCCTGCCCTCCCTTCCTCCCTCCTTTCCTTCCTTCCTCTCTCTCTGCCTTTCTTTACCATCCTTTTGTTTTCTAAAATAAAACTCCCGGCAACATGTGGTGTTGTCTGGGCAGGGCCATCATACCTGTACATCACATCCTTTTGACCTGAAGATGGCTTTCAAGCTGTATTTTTTAGTCATTTTTGTTAGAAAAAAGTCAAATCGGTCAGCAGGGAGTATAGAAAGAACACGGGCCTTCTTGGCCTGCTATTTGTAAACTGGACAGCTTCCCTGTCATCTTCATACGGTCTTGTTCTAAAGGAAGGTCATATCACCATGTGGCAAGTCTTTTATCCTACAAACTGCACAAAAATAAATAAACTGAAGCTTTGAATGTTTTGTAAAAGTTTGAGAGATTCTTTAAATACCCTTTTTAAACTAAAGATTGTTACTAAGATATCTGTTAGATCCTCTAATGATACTGTCCTCTTTCTTATCAGCATTCAAACCCCGGGCATGCCGGACCCTTTCCTGTGGTATCAGTACACAACACCACAATTAATCCAACGAGCCCTACTACAGCAACTATGGCAAATGCAAACCGAGGTCCTACCAGCCCATCTGTTACAGCCATAGAGCTAATCCCCTCAGTTACAAACCCAGAGAACCTTCCTTCCCTGCCAGATATTCCTCCTATACAGGTTTGTATTCGTGTAAATGAGTCATTTAGACCATCACGTCAATTAAGATATGTAGAGTATTTATTTCAGGTTTCCTTAATGGCTTTTAAATTCCTTAATGGCTTTTAATTTCAGCATCAACATTTCCTTGAAATTTTTAAAGAATAAGGTGTAGACATTTAGGTTTTTTGTGTTGTGTGTGTGTGTGCGCGTGTGTGTGCGTGTGTGTGTGCGTGCGTGTGCGTGTGTGCGTGCGCGCGCATGTGGGTGCGCATGCACTGGTTTTAGAGATTGAACTCAGGGCCTTGGTGTTAACCATGAGCTTTTGTGCTCAAGGATAGCTCCACCACCTGAGTCACAGTACCACTTCTGGCTTTTTGGTGGTTAATTGGATATAAAGTCTCATGGACTTGACTGCCCAGACTCGCTTTGAACCACGGATCCTCAGATCTCAGTCTCCTGAGTAGTTAGGATTATAGGCATGAGCCATTGTCACAGATTTTGTACTTGTAGCTGGATAACATCTGGCTAGACAGTTTTATTCGCAGATTTTGTACTTGTAGCTGGGTAAGGTGATATATGTATGAAATCTCAGCACTCAGAAGTTGAGTCAGGAGGATTGCAAATTTTAAGGCCACCCTGGGCTTCATGGTAAGTCCATGATTCAAAAACAAAAGATTGTATTCTGTGGATTCTCAAAGGCACCTAAGGAAGTAACAATTGAATTGAATTTTATATTGGAAAATCTTTTAGCAAACTGTGAGTGTAAGCAGTGACAATAAAGAAATTAATGATGTTTCCTCTTTAATCTAAGCAGATTTATTTTTATCTTCTTTCTCTTTAGTTGGAAGATGCTGGATCAAGTAGTTTAGATAATCTACTAAGTAGATACATTACAGGCAGCCACCTACCCCCACAGCCTACAAGCACCATGAACCCTTCCCCTGGACCCTCTGCCTTATCTCCAGGATCATCAGGTAAAGCACGTGGGGAACTTGCCTCGTTAACCATCCATTCCAAGAAAGTTAGTGTTTATGTTAGGCTTTTCTAGAGAAACAAAAAGGAGGCGAGTGTGTATGGAGATATGTATATCTTACAGGCACAACACACACACACACACAAAACACAAGTGGGGATGGGAGTGTAACAGGGAGATTCATCTTCAGGTATTGACTCCCATGATTTTGTGATTCTAAATACTGGCAAGTCTAAAATCTGCAGGGCTGCAGATCCAGGGAAAGGTACATTATAGTCTGGAGTCTAGCGTCTAGAGCCTTTAGTCAACCTACCTTGAGGAGGATAATCTGCTTTTCTCAAAGTTGACTTACTTAAATGTTAATCATATCTAACTACCTTCATAGCAGCATGCAGACTCATGTTTGACTCAACAACTGAATCCTATTTCCTAGCTAATTTGATACACAAAATTGAATCTCACAGTGGTAGATAGTTTTCTTCTTGGTTATTCTCCAATTTATTTCTGCTGTTCAAATAATGCTGACAGTCTGGCTTCTTGCTGTGATATAAAGTATGTGACTGTAGCCTCTGCTGTTGATAACTACCTCATCTCATTGGACTTGTCTCTGCTATTTAGTATTTAATACAGCTCTCAAACACTTTTTAAGTCATAGAAATCTGTTTCATAAATTTGAAGGAAAGCATGAATTTTCAAGTTGTAAAAACTTAAATTTACTGGACAGTATTAAAATATTCATGAGGTGTGTTCATTGATCCTATACAGGTCACTGAACCTCATTCCTGAGTTTGTGTGTGAAACAGTGACAAAATATGTTAACTGTCCAGAAATGGTGATAGAATACATTTTTCTGCTGTAACCTACCTGTCACTTTTTTTTCTTTTTTCCTTTTGTTTTGGTTGGTCATGTGGCTTGAACTCTGGGCCTGGGCGCTGTCCCTGAGCTCTTTAGCTCAAGGCAAGCGCTCTACCACTTGAGCCACAGTGCCACTTCCCGTTTTATTGGAGATAAGAGTCTCACAGACTTTCCTGCCCAAGCTGGCTTTGACCCACGATCCTCAGATCTCAGCCTCCTGAGTAGCTAGGATTACAGGCATGAGCCACTGGCACCCGGCTGCCTTTTTTCTTATGAAAAAGATTCATCATTTCTGGAGGAAGAACTGTTAAAATGTAAATGTAGATTTTGCATGAGGTGCATCATTAATGTTTTTTGTTTTTTTGGGTCTGGTCATGGGGCCTGAACTCTGGGCCTGGTCGCTGCCCCTCAGCTCTTCAGCTCAAGGTTAGCGCTCTACCACTTGAGCCACAGTGCCACTTTCGGTTTTTTTCTTTTTTGCTTATGTGGTGCTGAGGAATTGAACCCAGGGCCTCATGCATGCAAGGCAAGCCCTCTACCACTGAGCCACCTTCCCAGCCCCGTATTTTTTTTTTTTAATTATGTAAGTTTTCAGGTTTACAAGGAGTTATTCTAGCTAGGACTTAAAAAGAGTAGGGACTGCTAGCATGGCACATGCACTCAGAAGAGTCCATTCTGAGATGTTGAGACTCTGTCTAAAATAAAACCAAAACCCAACCGACAAACCAGATGAAATTCTGAATAGGTGACTTAAGGGAAGAACGACAGATTCTCTTGATGTGGTAGTTTTTGTTTGTTGGTTAGTATTGTTCTGAAGATGATTCTCACCTGAGGGATCTCTCATCACCTGATGAAAGAAACGGGTTGATACCTGCTAATGATTAGATACGCTGTCCCTGACTTTGCAGCTGGCTTGAATTTCCAGAAGTTTCTGAATAGGGCTGTAATAATCTTGAATTCCAAACGTTCCTACACGTGTTGCTCTTCAATTTAACTTTCTACTTTTTAGGTTTATCAAATTCTCACACACCTGTGAGGCCCCCTAGTACCTCCAGTACCGGCAGTCGAGGCAGGTGAGTATTTTATTTAAAAAAAAAAAGATTATATATTTAATGAAAATTGTGTGTTTAACAAGTCGGCTGTCTTACCTCTATATAGCTACAACTCAGTTTCCAGTGAATTCAGTAGTATTTCCCTTGTATTCTTAGCCATTCTCTCTCTTTTTTTTTTTTTTTGGTCGGTCCTGGGGCTTGAACTCTGGACCTGGGCGCTGTCCTTGCGTTCTTTAGTTCAAGGAGAGCGCTCCACCGCTTGAGCCACAGTGCCACTTCCAGTTTTCTAGTGGTTAATTGGAGATAAGAGTCTCACAGGGGGCTGGGAAGGTGGCTCAGTGGTAGAGTGCTTGCTTTGCATGCCTGAGGCCCTGGGTTCGATTCGTCATCACCACATAAGCAAAAGGAAAAACACCAGAAGTGGCGCTGTGGCTCAAGTGGTAGAGCGCTAGCCTTGAGCTGAAGAGCTGAGGGACAGCGCCCAGGCCCAGAGTTCAGGCCCCATTTTAAAATTAAAATTTTAATTAAAATTAAAAAAAATTAAGGTTTAATTTAAAATACTGCATAAAATTACCTTCTGATTATGTTTGTGTAAGCAACATTAAGTGAATTTGATATTTAGAATTCAGACTTGAGTTCCATTCTGTCCTTCATTCGCACAGTTTCAAAGTTTGAGACAATTCCCTAATCAGAAAACTAATCCCAAGTATTTCAAATACAGAAAATTCAACCTGTACTGCCCCTAGAAAATGATTTTTACTAAAAGTGCCTCAGATTAAGAAATGTATTCTTGGGCCGGGAAGGTGGCTCAGTGGTAGAGCGCTTGCCTTGCATGCCTAAGGCCCTGGGTTTGATTCCTCAGCACCACATAAGCAAAAAGAAAAAAGCCGGAAGTGGCGCTGTGGCTCAAGTGGTAGAGCGCTAGCCTTGAGCTGGAGAGCTGAGGGACAGCGCCCAGGCCCAGAGCCCCGTGACCGGACCCAAAAAAAGAAAAAGAAATGTATTCTTAGGGTCATCTGAAAGTCGGGTTTACATTTTTAAGGAGATTTGCAGGTAGGCTCCCATCACAGTCCTCTAAACTGCATTATGATGTATCCTTACCTTGTGTGTGGTTGTTCTCTATTGTCCTCACTTTAATAAATACTTTTCATGTAATTATTTTTGTTTACATCGTAGTTCATACATGTGACCTTTGTGTGTTATTTATTAGCTGTGGATCGTCAGGGAGAACTGCTGAGAAGACAGGTCTTAGTTTCAAGTCAGATCAAGTGAAGGTCAAGCAGGAACCTGGGATGGAAGATGAAGTGTGCAGCTTCTCCGGGGCTGTGAAGCAAGAGAAGGCCGAAGACGGCAGGAGGAGTGCCTGCATGGTAAATCCCTGTGGGTCTGTCTGACACGGCCTGTGGGCGTCGCTTCACTGGTAGAAAGTTCACCTCAGTCTAGCTTCTGGGGATCTCTGTTTCTGTTTGTATGTCTGACACAAGCCACATATCTCTTCTTCTAATTCATTTTTATCGTCTGAGTCAACTGTAATCAGAAAAAATTCAGTATGCATTTGAAATTGCCTTTGAAATTTTATTCTGTTAATATTTTTGTAATAATGCTAAATAAGGCTCTATCTTGTCAGTGTGTGTGTGTGTACATCAGGGATGTATTGGGAGTCAAACTGAGAGCCTTGTGTATACTAAGCAAGCCCCCACCACCAAGGAACATCCGCAACCTGATTTTTTCCCCACATTTTGTATTAGCTGATATTGTCTATTCTAAATTTATTAGTCATCTCATCCATATTGAATCTCATGCCCCCAAAAGACCCTTAGCTATAGGCCTTGAGCGTTTAGATTTCTTGTATGGCTGAGGTCCCAGGAGGCTCAGGCTTCAACCCTCAGTATGGAGGTTGGAATAATAGGGCTTGTCTGTCAAAGCCCCATGTTGAAAACTTCAGTACCACACACAAAAAAAAATTTATATGAAAGAAAACAATTGATTAAAGATTGGTGATAAAATTGCCTTTTTTGTTTATGAATTTTTAGCTATCCAAGAGTTGCTTTAAATAGGATGTTAAAATTTATAATATAGAATGGAGGAAGGCCTAAGTCCCTTTCATTTAGAAATTTTGATTTTTGTTTTCCTTCCTAACAAGGCATCTGTATTACTATATTTTTGGCACGTAAGAACATCAAGGCAGGGCTGGCATGCTGGCTCAGTGGTAGAGCGCTAGCCTTGAGCTGAAGAGCTAAGGGACAGCGCCCAGGCCCAGAGCTCAGGCCCCATGCCCGGACCCCTCCCCACCCCCCAAAAAAAAATAACATCAAGGCATTAATATGTTCAATGACACATAAAAATTCATGTCAGAGAACAATAGATTTAGTCTTTAGTAAACTTAATCTGGAAAGTTCCCCCATAAGAATTGATGATGAGTTTGGACACTGGTGGCTCTTGCCTATAATCCTAGTTAGCCAGGAAGCTGAGATCTGAGGATTGAGGTTAAAAGCCACCCTGGGGAGACAAATCTTAAGAGACATCTCCAGTTAATCAGCAAAAAGTCAAAAGTGTGGTTCAGGTGGTAGAGCTCCAGCCTTGAGGGAAAAAAATGCTAAACCAAGAGCATGAGGCCTTGCCTTCAAGCCCCCAGACTGCCCCCCCCATGTTTATTTTACACAGCCTTCCTATATTAGTAGAAAGATAGGTGGGCGGAGGACAATACAAAATGTTTCTCAAACTCGATACAACAGATTCTTGATGGGAAAATAATGTGCCATAGGCAGCTTTCTCTGTAGGAAAGAATGCAACTGCTTAACTTCAGACAGTGTACTTAATTTTTAACTAATTTCCTTTTATGTAGTTGAACCCTCCTCCCCCACACTAGAGGGATAGACATTCTAAAATCATACATTAGCATATCTAAATAATTTTGAGGTTATTTTCATTCTTCACTGTCACTAATAGGATTTATAAAGTAGATTTTAAGTTAACATTAGTTTATCAGTATGGATACTGACATAATTTTTAAATAAACGCACATTGTGTGCCATAAGGATAAAATGATTTTTTCAAGAATTTGTCTGTTTTGTCTTAGTTGAGCAGCCCCGAGAGTAGCTTGACACCACCTCTCTCAACTAACCTGCATCTAGAGAGTGAGCTGGACACATTAGCCAGCCTAGAGAACCACGTGAAGACTGAGCCCACTGACGTGAATGAAAGCTGCAAACAGTCTGGGCTCAGTGGCCTAGTAAATGGAAAGTCTCCAGTGCGAAGCCTCATACACAGGTCGGCCAGGATTGGAGGAGATGGCAGCAGCAAAGATGAGGACCCCAACGAGGACTGGTGTGCCGTCTGCCAGAATGGAGGGGATCTGTTGTGCTGTGAAAAGTGTCCAAAGGTCTTTCATCTAACTTGTCATGTTCCAACACTTCTTAGCTTTCCAAGGTACCACTGGAACAATCCATTTTGTCTCTGTTATTTTCAAAAGCTAAAAATACAACAGAAAGCTGTTTCTGAAAAACTTGAAAAGTCATATAGCCTTCTTAACCACTTCATAGTATTTCTGTAAAACAGTCATTTGCTCCATTTGTATTAGCTTTGAGAAAAAATATTAGGATGACAAAATGTTCAAACCTTAAATGAGACCCTCTTCCTATATAGTCCAGACTGGCCTTGAACTTGTAATCCTCCTGCCTTGGCCTCCCACGTGCAGGGATTGCAAATGTTGCACCATCATTCCCAGTTAGAATGTTTTTCCTTTATTGACTTTGTGTGGGCAGTTACTAAATTCTTTGTAGATGAAGTAAAGATGGGTAAAGAGACTGAGAATGTAAAGTTTGTCCTTAAGAGTCTGCTAAATAAGAGTTAGAAGCATTAAAACATTCATAGATGGGCTGGGAAAGTAGTTCAGTGGTAGAGTGCTTGCCTAGCATGCATGAAGCCCTGGGTTCAATTCTTCAGTACCACGTACACAGAAAAGGCTGGAAGTGGCACTCTGGCTCAAGTGGTAGAGTGCTAATCTTGAGAAAAAGAAGCTCAGGGACAGTGTCCAGGCCCTGAGTTCAAGCCCCAGGACTAGCCAAAGTGAGCATCCTAGGCAAATTTATAATCCTAGTTCATTCAGTAGAGTGAATATGTAGTCTACTTATAATTCTTCTGGGACTTTGGATACCTGATTTTCAAGTGTCAGTTTTGCATTTATAAGCAGTGAGATTTGGTGCTTATGATCCTGGCTACTCAGGAGGCAGAGATCCAAGGACTGAAGTTCAAAGCCAGTCCAGAGAGACAGATCTAAGACTCTTACCTCTAATAACCAGCAAAAGCCGGAAGTAGAAGGTGTAGCTCAAGTTGTAGAGTGGTCACAGATGAGAGTGAGAACCCTTGAGTTCAAGCACCGGTACTGATACAAAAAAGAAATTGTAGAATCCTTAGGCCTTTTTTGTTTGTTTGTTTGTTTGTACTGGGATTGAGCCTAGGGCTTTACATGTTCTGGGCTTTTACTAAGTTATATTCCCAAACCTTTTTATGTTTTACTTTGAGACAGAAACTTGCTAACTTGCCCCAATTGGCTTCCAACACCTGATCTTCCCACTTCAGACTCCTGAATATCTGGGATTTATGGGCATGTGCCACTTCACCCAGTTGTACTTGTGGTGCTTTTTTGTTTTTGTTTTTTTATTTGTCTTTCTTGGAGCTGGAACTCAGGGCCTGGGCACTGTCCCTAGGCTCTTTTTTTGCTCAAGGTGAGCACTCTACCACTTTTAGCCACAGTTTCACTTCAGTTTTTCTGGTGGTTCATTGGAGATAAGAGTCTTTCCTGCATGGGCTGACTTTGAACTGCAATCCTCTGAGTAGCTAGGATTATAGGTGTGAGCCATCAGCACCTGGCTGTACTTGTGTTTTTTTAACTCTGAATTTATTACCTTATTTGTCTATATGCTTGTTTTGCTTGCTATACTTGTAATCAGACCTAGGGCCTTCAGTATGCCAGGCAAGTACTGTACCACTGAGTCACTTCTTTTTTCCCTTTCTTTTTATTTATTTATTTTTTATTTTTGTTTGAGTGAAAACTTAGTATTTTTCTTGGTGTACATGATGACTGTGAAGCCACCAGTGTCCAACTGGAATTTCTAGTTTGATACAGTTTGGTTAAAAAAAAAAAAGTATAGACTTTATCAGAATGGAACGATAAGGAGAGCCAAATGCCAGTGGGTCACACTTAACAATCCTGGCCACTCAGGGAGGTTGAAATCTGGAGCATTGTGGCTTAGGCCTGCCTAGGCAGAAAAGGTTGCTGGACTCATTCTCCCAAACAACTAGGCTGAAGGCATGGTTAAAGTTGTAGAATGCTAGCCTAGCAAGCAAGCATGAGGCTCTTAATTCAAACCCACCAGTAAATGCACCCCCCCCAAAAAAAAGAAGAGTATTAAAAAGATGAGGGGTATTTATTTGTACATGTGCTGTGCTGGTACTTATCGGTCTGTGTTTCTGTATTCTATCTTTTGAGTTGACATGAAATAAGTCTTAATTTATGATTGGCAAGTATAACATATGACAACATAGTATAAGACACCAAGGCTCTCCATATCTTTTATTCAGGAAGTAGGTTCATGTAATGTGGCAACCAATCTTTATCCAAAATACAAAACTAAAGAAAACAAACTTGCATTCAGGGAGTTTGTGTCTAGAGCACACTTGATTACAGTCACATGAACTAATTGCCTGTCTTCTTGCACAGTGGGGACTGGATATGCACGTTTTGCAGAGATATTGGGAAGCCAGAAGTTGAATATGATTGTGATAATTTGCAGCACAGCAAGAAGGGGAAAACCGTACAGGGACTGAGCCCTGTGGACCAAAGGGTAAGTGTCAAATAGGCCGATTTGTTAACCTATCTACCTAGGGTTGTTGCTTCTGTTTGTCTATGTGTTACACAAACCTTTAGAGTTTTATAGTTCCACGATCTGATGGCATATTAGTATTTCTGAAATCTTTTCTAATACTCCTCAGTTTGTGATGCTTATGCAGCTTCTTCACTTAACATATTCTAACTAAAATCCTGGTCTTTTTTTCTATTTTAGGGCCATATTAGGGTTTGAACTCAGGATCTCAGGCTAGTTCTACCACTGATTTTTAATCTTTACCCTCCCCCCCAAAAGAAATCAAATAACATAAAATAACTATTCTCCCTTCTCAGTATTCCCTATCACTAAATAGTTATCACTGTTCACTTCCATGGCTCAGTTTAGAAGCCTATTAGAAATGAGGAATCCAAGCCATGACAACCCTAGACTGCCATCATAACTTTTTTTTTTCCCTCCAGTTCTGGGGTTTGAACTCAGGGCCTGCGCACTGTCCCTGAGCTTCTTTTGCTCCAGGCTAGCACTCTACTACTTTGAGCCACAGCACTGCTTCTGGCTTCTGTTTATGTGGTACTGAGGAACAGACCCAGAGCTTCATGCATGCTGGGCGAGCACTCTTCCAGTGAACCACCTTCCCAGCCCCATCATAATTTCTTACCTAGACTGTTACCATAATTTTGTAACTGGTTTCTCTGTCTATTCTTTTTTTTTTGGTCCAGTTGTAGGGCCTGAACTCTGGGCCTGGGCGCTGTCCCTCAGCTCAAGGCTAGCGCTCTACCACTTGAGCCACAGCGCCACTTCCGGCTTTTTTCTTTTTGCTTATGTGGGGCTGAGGAATTGAACCCAGGGCCTCATGCATGCAAGGCAAGTGCTCTACCACTGAGCCACCTTCCCAGCCCCTCTCTGTCTATTCTTGTTCCACCTTTAATCCAATTTTTATATATTGAAGTGTTCTTTTTTTTAAAAAAAATGAAGTTTGGGTGCTGCTACCCAGGAGGCTAAAAATCATGGTTTGAAGCTAACCTAGGCAACAAAATCCATGAGACTCTTATCTTCAGTTACCCACCAGAAAAGACAGAGTAGAGCTATGGTTCGAGTGGTAGGAAGTACTAGGGCTAGAGCAAAAAAGCTAAAGGACATTACCATATCCTAAGTATAAGCCCTAGTACCAGCATCCCTCCCCTCCCCCCCAAAAAAGCTAAGAAGCCTATCACATATATGCCTTAAAATCTTCTAAGTTTCTGATAAGTTAGGAATGAAATCAAATGTTCTTTCTTCACTGTACTCTGGCTGTTGCTGATTTGATTGTAGGCTCATTTCTGAGGATAAAATGTCTTCCACCTAGTTCTGTGGCCATTAAGCGTGATTCAGTAGACTTGCAAAATCTTTTCTCCACTGTGTGTTGAATGTGTATGAACTTACATTAGCAGACATTTTAAGTAGATAGAAAACTACAAATGCAAAATACACCTGGAAACTTAGTAGATGTGCAAAGAAAAATTTTGTAATTGGATTGAGGAGAGATGGGCTGTATATATGTTGAACCTGAGTGGAGTCAACTTGAAATAAGGGCAAGAATACTTGATTTGCTCACTTGAGAGAATTACTGTGTGTTGCAAGAGTAATAATTTATTACCATAGAGTAATAATTTATTTCCTTCTTACCTAATAATTCACAAATTTTTGCACAGAGTGCTATATGTTGGTATTATAACTATGTTTGTTTCTATAAACAGTGCTTGTTACCTTAGTTATATTAGAATAAAGGCACACTTCATTTATTTCAGATAGAACAGGACATAATTTCAAAATTATATGGGAGGCAGATGGGCTTCCTTTTGAATATGTTTAGATAGCTGATATGTAGATATGTAAATATGTAACATTTCACAGTGCAATTAATCTTATTGTCAAGAATATCTTACCAGAGATGAGGTGATACTAAATATGTCTTCCTTTTCTTTGTGGTACCAGAAATGTGAACGCCTTCTGCTTTACCTCTATTGCCATGAATTAAGTATTGAATTCCAGGAGCCTGTTCCTGTTTCGGTGAGTTACAAACCCGGATCTACTTGTTTTGGTGACGAAGTCATCTCATGTGATGCTTGAGAATACAGGCTTTACCTTGCTCCAGACTTCTGAGCTTGTAGTGAAGCTCAGTCTTCCTGATTAAGCTTTTAAGGTCCTCCAAGACTCAACATTTTCTGAGGTTCTTTAAAAGTTATTTTGGCAAATAATAATGGAGTATGGCTTTACGTTGTGATCTATGTATATATAGAAAGACTTGGTCAAGTTTAATAAAGATTTTCATACATCCACCCATCATCTCACCAATTGAACATACTTGTGGTGAGATTATTAAACCTATTTAACAATTTTGAAATGTGTAATATATTACTGTGGGCACCACAAGAGTCAGTAAATCTCAAACTTAACCTTCCAATCAAATTACAGTTTAAATCCTTTAATCAACATCTTTTCTTTCCCTATCTCATCTTAGGAAAAAAAATTTTCTGTTGTATAATTTATGGAACATAAGGTGACAATTTGATACTTACATTGTGTAATGATTCTAACACTTGTTACTTTATCATTTTGAAGAGTACATAAGACAACCTGTGTAAAGTGTTAAGTGTAGTACTTTGGAACATAGTAAGTACTTAATGAATCAGGAATTTCATTAGATCTAAATAGATGTACCAATTCATTTGATTAAAATTACAGGTTCTTGGGCTGGGTGTGATGGGTCATATTATTATTCCCGCTGGGGTGGGGAATGGGAGTTTGAGGCCATCTTGGGCCACTTAGCTATACCCTGTTTTTTAAAAGGATTACAGGGTTTGGAGGCTTGGCTCAGGTGGTAGGGTACCAGGTAATTAGTGAAATTATCAAAACCCAATCTCAATCTTAAAAAATAATAGTTTGCTCTAAGAGATTTTATTGCCCTGATAAGTGAATTTTTTTTTTACTTTTAAAATGTAAGAGAAACAATTACAATGAAAAAAACATTGAACTAGGAATCAGAAAACTTAGTTCTTCCATCAAGCAACTTTTTTTTTTTTTTTGCTGGTCATGGGGCTTGAACTCTGGGCTTGGGTGCTGTCCCTCAGCTCTTCAGCTTAAGGCAAGTGCTCTACCACTTGAGCCACAGTGGCACTTCCGGTTTTCTTGTGGTTTATTGGAGATAGTCTCATGGTCTTTCCTGCCCGGGCTGGCTTTGAACCAGGATCCTCAGATCCCAGCCTCCTGAGTAGCTAAGATTACAGGCGTGAGCCACCAGCGCCTGGCTATCAAGCAACTTTTATTTCCTCCTTTCTCCATTTCTCTTACCTCTCTCTCTCTCTGTCTCTTTCTCTTTTTCTTTCTCTTTGCCAGTTGTAGGGCTTGAACTCTGGGGTCTAGGCACTGCCCCTCAGCTCTTTAGCTGAAGACTAGCTCTCTACCACTTGAGCTACAGTGCCACTTGGGTTTTCTGGTGGTTAATTAGAGATAATTAACAGATTTTTCCTGCCTGGGCTGGCTTTGAACCATGATCCTCAGATCTCAGCATCCTGAGGAGCCAGGGTGACAGGCAAGAGCCATTGGCACCTGGCTTTTTTTTTGAGGGAGTCAGTGCTGGGTTGAACTCAGATAAAGCAGGTACTTAATTAAGTACTTGAACCACGACTCCTTGGATTTTTTGCAGGGTCTTTTGCCTGGCATGACTGGGCGGCTATCTTCCTGCTTGTGCTTCTCCCCGTCTCTAGGGTAGCAGGTGCACACCACAAGCTCTGTGTGTAATAGCATCTCAAGAACGTCTGTGCCTGGGTTTACCTCAATCCATGACCTTTCCCACCTAGCTTAGGATTTCAGGCTTTAGCCACTTTGCCCAGCTCTTTTCTTCTTTTATTTTTTGGCCAGTTCTAGAGTTGAACTCAGGGCCTGGGCACTGTCCCTGAGCCTCTCTCTGCTCAAGGCTAGCACTCTACCACTTGAGCCACAGTGCCACTCCAGCATTTTCTGTTTATGTGGTAGTGAGGAATTGAACCCAGGGCTTCATGCATGCTAGGCACTCATTTTTGAGATAGGGTCTGAATAGACTAGGATGGCTGGCCTCAAACTTTAGGTTGGCTGGCCTCAAACTTGTGATCTTCCAGGAGACATTACATACTCTTCTGCATTTCCTTTCTGTTTAGTGTTGGTTGGTTGGTTTCTCTATAACTGCAGTCCTCCTCCATCAAAGGCTGGGGTGTCAAGTGTGCATCACTGTGTGAGATCACAACAGTGTCCTATACAAACACTAACACATGTGTTTGCTAGCTCTGCTATGATAAAACCCTCTGATTTAGTCAAGATTGAGAAAAGACACTAGGAAAAAAACTACTTTTTGTTTATTCTGTGATGACTCTTGTTGTAAAGAATCAAGGATCTAAAGTACCCCCAGAAGTTTTCAGTGCCTAAAAAGTAGCATAAGAATATGATACATACATTTTATTTGCTGGCTATTAATTCAATAATATATTATTGCATATGCTGCAGGCAAGAAAATACTAAATGATAGTTGACTTTTTGCTGAGTAAGCTGAGAAATGAATTTAAAGTACAGATTTAAAGCCTATGTTTCTTTTCATGAAGTATTTAGATAGTTCTTCTGGGATTAAGAGAGTGGCCCAAGGCTCAGAAGACTGATAACAGTAAAATCCAGAGTTCAAGGCTACCCTAGGCTACATAGACTCCGCTTCAAAATAGGCCACAATAAACAAGCCTTAAATAGCGTCTCCATATTCAATTATATTCCACTTGTAGAAAACTTTTTGGCCAAAAGTAGATAGGGTCAAAACAGTAAATGATTAATAGTAAACTTGTCTCCTCCATTGTTAAAAGCTGAGACTTCTTTTTGACATAAAATCATATTTTCCTGAGATATCTTCTAAAAGATATGATGCTCTGATCATAACAGCAATTCCTCCTCTTCCTCTTCCTCCTCCACCAATCGAGCCACAGTTCCACTTCAGTTTTCTGGTGGTTTATTGGAGATAAGAGTCTCACGGACTTTCCTGTCCAGGCTGGCTTTGAACTATGATCCTCAGATCTCAGCCTTCTGAGTAGCTAGGATTACAGGTGTGAGCCACTCATGCCTGGCCATATTCTCTTAAAAAGGGACAAAATAATAAGTGAAACTTGGCTGTTCCAGATGTGAGTGTTTTGGCGGGCTCCCCTGGCTTTTCCATATATATATTTATTAAAGGTTTAGAATTTGGAGTCATCCAAGGGGTATGACATGTGGCTGGCACCTAGGCTCTCAGGACAGGATGGAAGCAGAAGGCATAAAAGACCTCACGTGATTCATATGCTATGCATTTTCAGACATGTGTGGGCAGTTCTTATCTGCTTTTTCTTATTGTTTTAGATACCAAACTACTACAAGATAATAAAGAAACCAATGGATTTGTCCACCGTGAAAAAGAAACTTCAAAAAAAACATTCCCAACATTACCAAATCCCAGATGACTTTGTGGCTGATGTTCGTCTGATCTTCAAGAACTGTGAAAGGTTTAATGAAGTATGTTAGCTTCCAACCTAATACTGGCTTACGTGTTTTTTATTTTGGGTTTTTATTTTATTTTGGGTTATTTTTTAAATTTTATTTTTAGTGAAAGAATTTTCTTTGATTAAATTTTTTTTCTTCATTTCTTTCAAAAGCAAAATTTGACTTTATTTGCAGCTCCAAAGAAGGGATTTTTAAAATGTATAATTTGGAGTATGTACCTAGATACAATATATTGAGAATGTATTGAATGCCCTTCCTGAGCTGTGAGTTGGGTTAATTATGGAAAGTAATCTGCAGTTAAGTAAATTGATTGGATATGATATTTTGGGTACTTTGAAGAGGAATTTATTTGTACCCATATTTTTGGCATTTTATTGATATGCAGAGCCTTAAAATCATAAATGTATCTCTGATGGCTCATCTTGAAAAATAACTCAGAGTATATAATGATGAGTTTTATGGTTTCCGCAGTGTGACTTTCATTCATTTTAGTTGTTTATTTTTTGAGGATAAAAATGTGATGATATACATACTTTAAGAAGAAACATGATTTGTGCCTCTGTCAAGAAATTTACTTTTGTTACTTTTGTAATAAAGTCTGTTACTATTATGGACAGTTTTCATTGTAGGAGAGAAAAATGGAATTAGATGAGAATCTATCAAGTCTTCATAAAAATGAATATTAAAACTTTTTATATTGCTGTTTTAGTTAAATCACATTGAATCATGTAAAGTCTACCAGTAGCTATCTATCTCTTTAGGTGACATTTTATTATTTTAAAAAATCCTGCTGGGTACCAGCGGCTCACGCCTGTAATCCTAACTGTTCAATAGGCTGAGATCTGAGGATTGCAGTTCAAAGCCAGCCTGAGCAGGAAAGTCTGTGAGATTCCTATCCTCCAATAAACTACTCAAAAGAAGCTGGAAGTGGCGCTGTGGCTCAAATGGTGGAGCGTTAGCCTTGAGCACGAAGAGGCTCTGGGACAGCGCCCAGGCCCTGAATTCAAGTCCCAGGACTTGAATTCCCCTCCCCCCCCCCAAAAAAAAAAGAAAGAAAAATTCTTGTAAGGTGAAAAGTAGCAAATATGCCACAAGAGTAAATTAGTAAAATCTTACTAATTTCCACTTACAAAATAATAATCCAAAGTCCTTCATGAACTCAAGTTGATATGAATGTGCATATGACATTTATGAGAAATTAATTTGTGGTTTCTGTATTGCCATCCATATAAAGATAAACTCTGGTTGTTTTGTCGAAAGCTCTACAGTTTTTAGAAGCAGTATTTCTTTTCATTTGTTTCACAAATATTTTCTTCTTGGGTAGATTATTCTTGCTAAAGTTGACCTTTGTTATTTGGAATGAGATTTCTGGAAGCTTCACAGCACCATTAGCAACAGGGTGTTGTACACAAAGTTGGTCATGTTGTATGAAGTTGAACAAGCATTTATATAGCAGTCTGTTCCCTCGTATGGCTGACTCGTCGCCAATCCTATGCCGTTTCTTAACTTAGAAAGGATTATAATTTCCCTTTTTTTTTGACTCTGGTGTCCTTTTTAGATGATGAAAGTTGTTCAAGTTTATGCAGACACACAAGAGATTAATTTGAAGGTAAGCTTTTCAGACCATGCAAGCTTGGTGAAGGCGTGTGCACTGCCCACGGGTGACGGCTCCTCTCTTTTGCTTGCAGGCTGACTCAGAAGTAGCACAGGCAGGGAAGGCAGTGGCATTGTACTTTGAAGATAAACTCACAGAGATCTACTCAGACAGGACCTTCGCACCTTTGCCAGAGTTTGAGCAGGAGGAGGATGACGGTGAGGTGACTGAGGACTCTGACGAAGACTTTATTCAGCCTCGCAGAAAACGCCTGAAGTCAGACGAGAGGCCAGTGCACATAAAGTAAAGTGACATGGACTTATATCAGTTGTTTTTAAAAGAAAGAAAAGAAAAAATGCTTTTATTTAAGTGTTGCTGTGGTATATCCTGCCTACGGTGGGCACCTCCTAGAGGAAGCCGACAGCGTCTACCAGTATTAGAATGAACTGATGGACAGAGACGTGCTTGTCATCAAGGGGTGGGGGAAACACTTTGCGACTTGTGAGTGAAAGAGCAAAAGTGAAATGATTTGAGGATGTTCTCTGAGTGTTATTCATATAGTATTAACAGTGTAGGACACTGGGTGTGTATACATAAGTACACAAAGCTCATGTTGCTCAATACCTTGTCTTTGGACTGGAGTACGCAGTTATTAAAACAACTTCTAAGCTTTTCCCCTTGGTTTTTATTATTTTTCTCCTTAAAAAAAGAGTCTCAGATTCCACTTTAATGTCCATTCAGATGTGCAGTGAATCATGAAAGTATATCCTTCCTACCCCATTGTCTTAGTTTTTAAATTGGCATGAACTCAACAATAGTTTTGTGTTGTCCTCACCCATGACCACTGATGGCACCATCACCTCCATGGTCTGTGGAAATAATGTGATGACTTCCCAGAGAACTGTTCCACACACGGCACCTCCCACTCAGATCAGCCGGCCGCAGCGATTCCCACACAAGGCAGAATGTTTGTTCAAAGTTAACTAGTTTTCTGTACATTTAAATTTGATTGAGAAGGTAACAACTGGCTCTTATCCAGTCTTCCTTCATATATCAGTTTTCCAATAGAGCATTATTGGTAAACAGTAATCTGTCAACTACCAAATGTGTAAAATTTTCTGTAATTCACTTTGTCTTATTTGTAAATAGTGAACTAAAACTGGCAGATCGGCAACATTTGCTGAGCCTGTTTTTTTAAGCTAATGTGTATTCTTACTAATGTCCCTATCAAAAATGGGTTTGTAATATATGCTGTCTATTTCTAATGTTCACATTCATATTTTGAAGTTCTATCTTATTTTAATAGAGAACAGACTTCTCAGAAAATCTTCAGAAGCAGCTTATTACTGAAATACCACAATATTGAAATAAAACCCGGTGGGGTTTAGATCCCTCATCTGTCCACCAAGTGGGACATTTGCCTGGACTTGGGGCTTGAAAAGACCTAGAAGAATCCTGTGTGTAAGTGCAGGAAATAAGCCACTCTCCCCTGGACTGGCGTCCACAGTGCACCCAGCCTGCCTGGCAGTGGAAGCAGACAACCAGCTTGGCTTTGGTTCATTTCTCTTCACTCGTGTTGCTCAGACTCAAAACGTGTGTTCTAGACTTTGTGCAGGCTTCTCTTTTGTTGGATTAAAATTTTTAGTCCTGCTTTTATGTGGATACATTAGAATGAAAAGTGACCAAAATAGAAGAATTTCCCATTAGATGTTTTTCAGATGTCAGCAGATTTGTGGCAAATCATTTGCCTTTTTAGTAACTCCACTGAAGCAGTTCAGACCACAGACTACTCAGAAAATTGACCTGATTGTCTAAAAAGTAAATTTTTTTAGTTCGCATTGGATCAAATAAAGTATTCTAAAGAAATTATCATACAGATTGTTTGGGTGGTTTTTCTTTTCTTAACAAGGAATAGGGTAAATAGGAATGTGATTCAGGCCTTCTGATGGTGTATTTAAACAAAATTGATTTTACCTGTTTACTTTTGTTCCCTGGCTTCCTTTTAGCTTTTCTTTCTTCTTTGTTATAAATTAAGACTTACCAAAAACAAAGCAAGCTGTGTGCAAGCTGTTTTATTATTTTACTACACTTTCAAATTCCTAATAGAGTTTTCTGTGAGTGAGAGAAAAAAGATCATTTTAAAATGCTTAAAACTATATACTCTTGCATCTCTCTTACATCTGTTTCTCTGGTGATATTCATGATTCTGTTTATAAATAGACATAGATCTAGGGGGCAGGTTTAGAAAGTGAGCAGTTGCAGTATAGCTTCATTCTGTTAAGCCTTTGACCTCTACTATTTAGTATTTAGCTCCTTACATGAATTCTCTCTAAAATTCTCAGGTCATAAGTAGGTTCACCCAAGTTGGGGAGAAACAAAACTTAAGCAGATATCTCAATATTTAGAGCTCTAAAAAGATAATGTGTTCCTTTAAAGATATTTTTGTGTTGGATGAGAGTTTTGTTTCCTTGAAGGTCTGTTAAACCAGTCAGTTCAAAACTATGCTCTTTTCAGGGTCCAGTAGGTGTTATTTCTATTGACAAAAGATAAATCTTGCTGCTGAGGACTTACTATTAAATTAATAATGCCAACAAGCCAACATTAATGATGTTTGCTTTAAATTTTCTTGAACCTCCTTGTATACTGATCCTTGTGTTTTTAAGCTGGTTTGTTCAGCTTTGACATAACTATTTAAAAGTATAAACATTAATTGATATTCAATTATAATGTGTTTCCTATTTATGTTTTACAAGACAGACATTTGAGTATCAGTTCCTGAAGTCAGTTCTTTTGATACTCTGACGACATGTGTAGTCTTTGTTAAGAACCATTATTTTAAATTTGGAGAAAAGGCTACAAAACATTTCCTTCAAGCCTTTCAGCATTTTTTATGTATTTTTCCCATCAGAAAACTAGACTTAACTGTTCCTCAGGCTGTTCTCCAGACCTAAGAGATGGGATTTTTAGTGCTTTAGTAGTGAGGCACTACTTCCTGGAAGTGAGATCTGCAAACATGAGGGTAGCTGGGGGGTCTGTACTGTGTATCACTTGGAGACCAGAAGAAGGGTAAGCTTCAGGCTAGCCAGAGTCACTGTGGAACCAGTAAGTTGGTTCTTAATGAATTCTGTTTCTTACATCAGGACATTTTAAAAGTTAACTTTGACTTTTTCTTCATAAGCGGTTTTGAGATTTATAGTTAATCCAAAGAAATGCTTTAAAGTGTGCATATTGTAGGTTTACCTCAGCTGGTCTCCTGACATGCAGTTATTAGTGATTAGTGTTATTAGTCTTCCAAGTCTGCCCTTGGTTTGTCCAGAATGGGAGTCGATGCTAAGGTGTCTTCCCCCCACCCAGCACCCCTTTTCATACCCGTTCCCAGAACCTACCCCTGCTCACACTCAGCAGCCTGAGGACAGCTAGTTCTTCCTGGCAAAGCCAGCCATGCCTACTCCTATTTGCATATTCAGCACTGGATCAGTGAGTAGCTTTATGAAAATCCCACCCCAACTCCCTTAACTAAAGTAGTTCTATCATGAGTTCTGAATTTCCACCTCTGTATGAATTACTGCTGAAGGTGATGGAGGTTTTGAGGGTGTTGCAGTTGGATTGGGCACACTTTTTCTCCAGTCGGTTCCTCCTCGATGAAGCAATAGCACTGCTTATGTCTGTCACCTAACAGCATGTCAGAAATCTTCCCCCAGATGGTGGTTTTGTAGGAAAGTTTGTATGCAGTATCACCAGTCTTTTTAAAAATGAAGAAATTGAAATGTATGTTGGAGGTAATGACAATATATTGTGGCATTTTATTTTAAACATTGGGGGAAATTGCATATTTTTTTAAAGTAGCTGTGTAAGTAAAATAAAGTTTGAAGGTACTTTTTTAGGGAAAAAATTTATATGCCACAGTTTACACGGACATTTCTGGTTTTGGCTCCTCTTGGTCAGGTGCATTCCTGCTGTCCTAGCTTCTTAATAACGTCAGGTGCATTCCTGCTGTCCCAGCTTCTTAATAACGGGGTCCTTTATATAGTTTGATTGCATTTTAGAAACAAAATTACTTTAAAAAATAACTTAAGTGGGAGTATTTGTCCTATCAAACTACAGACATATCAAGTTAAGGTTAACCCTTTTTCTAGCAAGTGGTACTTAAAAATGGAAAGTATTTTAAATTTACCAAATTTCTATGTAAGAAGACACCAAAATGGCTAAGTGTACTGCAGTATTCCCATTCAATTGTGGCCTAAATTTCATTCTTCCAAATGAAATGAATGTCTGCTCCTGGTCTGAAAAATGTTGACATTTTATTAGCTTTTAATGCAGGGAAAAGTGCATACTCCTCTAGAAAGGATTTCTGCAGTTGGAAAACCTGTTCATCTTTCTATATAGAAGCACTGCACACAAAGGGTTAAGTTCAGCAGCCTTACCAGTACCTCTGTGCCAGTGTCTCCTGCCTTCCTCCTCACCACCATCACTGCTCCTACTGTTTTTTGCACATGGTTAATGGCCCTCCAATATGATTATGGAAGAACAAGTGCTGTTTCTGTGGTATTGTATTCTCTAAATGATCATATTTAATTTTTTAAACAAGGTTACAGTTTCTAATTGTTCCATTCCTGTGTTTTTTGCTGATGTGTAATAAAACCAAGTTTTTTCCTTTTTCATGGTTATTTAATACATTAGCTGCCTGTAAATAATTCTCATTACAATGCTCTGGAATGTGTTGTAGAAGTTGTATTAGATTAGTTTGAAGCCTTGTTTGAGAACCACATTGTTTTGGTTATTTCTATTAAATTAGAAAATTGAAAAAGTTTTCAAATGAATTTCCTTTTTGTTCTTCTATGAGTCTTAGTAACTAATTTATTATTTTTTTATTTTTTGCCAGTCCTGGGGCTTGAGCTCAGGGCCTGGGTGCTGTCCCTGAGCCCCTCAAGGATAGCACTCTACTGCTTGAGCCACAGTTCCACTTCTGGCTTTTTGTGAGTAGCTTATTGAAGATGTGGGTCTCACGGACTGCGATCCTCAGATCTCAGCCTCCCGAGAAGCTATGATTACAGGTGTGAGCCACCAGTGCTCAGCTACTGAGTGGTAGGTACCTGAGATCAGACAGAATTACGCCTCTGTTTTAGAGTACTTAGGATTAAGTTTTGTGATTGAGACTCACAGAGATGCAGTTGGAACACAGAAAGGATCCAGCTCAAACCTGTATCAGAGGTGATCCCCTTTGCTCTCAGGATCCCAGAGGGGAGGCCGCATGCAGAAGCCTGTAAAAGTTTCAGCCACACCACAGCAGTGTGGTTGGAGCTAAAGTGTAGAAGTAAACTGAAGAGCTGAGCTAGGGTCAAGGTAGCAAGAAATCACTGAAGAATTCTAAGTGCAAAGTGAAGGATCATTCAACAGATTCGCCTTTGGGAAACATCTTTTCAGCTTTAGGAATCTGCTGTGACAGCCAGGTACCAGTGGCTCATCCATATACTCGGGAGGCTGGGTCTGAAGATTGCAGTTCTAGGCCAGTGACTGCAGAAAAGCCCATGGTACACCTCCAAATGACCAGTAAAGCTGGAAATGAGTCTGTGGCTCAAGTGGATGTGTGCTAGCCTTGAGCAAAAGAGCTGACCATAAGTGTGAGGCCCTTGAGTTTGCGCCGTACTATTAGCACCAGGAAAAAAAAGGGAAACAGGCAATTCCACACTAAAGACATCAGTACCCTACTACCTGATGTCTTCTAGTAACTTTGGTCCTTTTCTCCACCAACTAAAGAATTTTCAGGGGGGAGAAGGCGGGGCACAGGTAGTTTATTTGAAAGTGAGAGTAAGGCACCAGGAAACTAAGGAAAGCCTCTTAGCTACTGGCCGGTTGGCACAAACACCCAACTAGGCCTTGGGGCTGGGAAAGCAGCCATATGCCTGTGGTGCCACAGTCCACCTGTGTGAACCTGAGAGGAGAGCACAGACCTCCCCTGGGGGAGGGGAGGGGACACAGACCTGGGGGGGGGGGAAGATCTGGAAATCAGTACCCTGGGCAATGCGTGGGCTATGGGAAGGGATCACCTGATCATCATGGGGGGGGGTAGGTAGGGGGTGTGGGGGGTGTGGAGGCCAGACCCTCCCTAGGAATGTACAGCTATTCAGCGCATCTGCTAAGCCTCTGCTCCCTCCCTCCTCTCCTCTTAGCCGCTCCTCCCCTCCTCCCCTCTCCTCCTCTCAGGTGGAGCTTTCTCTGCAGCCAGGGCCTTCAGTCCTCAGAAGGCTTCCAGGAACACGTGTGTACGTTCGTGTGTGCCTGTGCACATGTGGTGTGTGTGCATGTACGGGTGTGTTGTGCATGTGCACACAAGTACATGTGTGTGCACGAGTGGGCTGGAACCCGGGGCCTGGGCACCGGCCCTTAGCTTTTGCACTCAGGACTGGTGCTCTACCACTTTGGCTTTTTTGCTGAACAACAGGACAGGAGTCTCCCACGGGCTTTTCCACCCGAACAGGCCGCAATCTCAATCGTTACACACAGGCTACTAGGGGCGCTGTGGAGCTGGAGGTCTGTAGGTGCCCATGGGGCCGCTAGGGGCGCTGGGAGCTGGAGGGCTTCACGTGCCCAGGGGGCCGCCAGGGGTACTGCAGAGCTGCGGGGCTGCAGGTGCCGGAAGAATTGACTCTGGGAAGGATGGGAATCTGCTTCGTTCCCGTGGCTCCCTGTGGCTCCCAATCTTTCTTATGCATGAAGAAACCCTGTATGAAGGCCTTGCCTCTCTGCCCTCAGTGTCTTCTCATGTATCTAAAGATGGAGTAGGAAGGATCAATTCCTGCCTCCTAACTTGGGTCTAGCACAAGGCCAGGGCACCCCGCGTTGGTGCACAGGCTGCCATGACCGGAAGCCCTCACCCAGGCAGCGTATCCTACCTCCCTGGGCCTCCATTTTTATCCTCTGCTTCCTTGTTAAGCCCACCCCAAAATCCAGACCTTTGCACAACCCCCAAACCCACGGGCAATGAACGGTCGAGCCAGTCCATTCCTCTCCTTTGTCCATCTTCCCAATAGGGAAGGTTCCTGGTGGCCCTGAGTCTACCAGGGCCTGGAGAACCCTGAACTAAGCAGAAAGGGCAGGGCAGGAAGCGCAGGGCAGAGGGCACCCCACCCTGCTAGGTCAACGGAAGCCTGGATGTGACCGGGAGCGGTCTGTCTGCTGCCATTTTATTCCATTCATGCAAAAAGGGTGGAGTGGACTTAGTGGCCCACACTTGGGCCACCCACAGGGTCCACACCCTCTGACCCCAGATATTCACCAGTGTGGGTGTCAGCACCAGAAGCTCTCAAGAAGACAAGGGAGGGAGGGAGGAGAAGGGGGAGGACAGAAGGAAAATCCACTTTGCTCCTAAGTGCTGGTAATAAGATTTGAACTCAGGGCCTGGTTGCTATCCTTGAGTTCAAGGATATCCTTTTTGCCCAAGGTCAGTACTCTACCACTGGATCTACAGCTCCACTTTCAGTGTTTTGTTGGTTCACTGGAGATACAATTCCCACAGATGCTCCTGCCCTGGCTGGCTTTGAATCACAATCCTCAGGTCTCAACCTCTTAGTAGCTCATGTTAGGAAAATGGAGAATGGAGAAGGAATAGGCTGTGGACAAGTAGGACTGTTTGGTTTTTTTGTTTTTTTTTTTTTGGTCCGGTCATAGGGCTTGAACTCTGGGCCTGGGCGCTGTCCCTCAGCTCTTCAGCTCAAGGCTAGCGCTCTACCACTTGAGCCACAGCACCACTATTTTCTTTTTGCTTATGTGGTGCTAAGGAATCGAACCCAGGGCCTCAGGCATGCAAGGCAAGCGCTCTACCACTGAGCCATCTTCTCAGCAGTAGGACTGTTTGTTGCCAGTGAGGGGCTTGGGCCTTCTTTGGGGGTTGAGCAAAGAACTGGAGTTTGGGGTGGGCTTATCTAGGTCTTAACAAGGAAGCAGAAAATAAAAAATGGGCTATGATCTCTTGGAGGCCAGGCAGATTGTAATGCCCCCCTGCGGGGAGGGGCTGTAGACTCCTGGGGGCCAACGTTGTAACAACCTGAGTCCATCTCCTCTGGGATAACAGGCCTGAGCTGCAGGTTTGGGACAGGGCTGCTTTCATGAGGGGATTTCAGTGTGATATTTCAACACATGCACGTGAGCCTTGCAATGTATGTATTTTTTTTACTTTTGTGCCAGTGCTGTGCTGGAGCTTAGGGCTGTGCACTTACTTGATCAGCTTGCTTTCTGGGCTGGTATCCTACCACTTGAGCCAGGTCTCCAGCCCAGCTTTTTAGTGGTTAATTGAAGATAGCGTGTCAAGGACTCTTCTGCTTGGGCTGGCTTCAAAGTCCTGTCCTCAAGATCTCAGCCTCCTGAGTAGCAAGCATTAGGCCTGAGCCACTGGCTGGACTCACCGGCTTTTGAAGAAAACATTTCATGAAAAAAATGTTGGGGTTTGGGGCTTTGGCCTTTCAAGTCTACCACCTTGCTAGCTGCCTGCCAGCCACCATGGAGGTGTAGTGCTGGGATTTCCCACAGGAAATTGGTGCTGTGTGGGCACTTGGTTTGTTTTTAATGACCTTAGCTATCTGTCTGGATCTTATTAGAAATTTTCAAGGAGACGGGAAACATTGTAAAAGAAACTGCAGCTCCTCCAGCAATCAAACCGCAGCAACAGAGAGAAAAACAATCAGGCTATCTCCAAGGCTTTTGATGAACAGGAATACTTAGGGAAACCCCTGTCCCTCTCCAGTGTTGTAATCTAGAAATCTACAGGAGTGGAGGAGTCCTGAAAATTCAGAGGGCAGAAACAGCATGGCCACCTTGTGCCTGGATTCCTCAGAGCCAGGAGCTTGGAGCCTGCCCCGGGCCGCCAGCCCGTGGCGCTGCCCACCATGTTCCAGCTGGAGACTCTCATCCAAGTTTGCCTTCAGTTCTGCTTTACTAGCTGTGAGATGGGGGTTTTTTCTGCGCGTAATTCAAAGTCCCAAGTTTAATGACATCAAGAGCATGAACAGTTCCAGATGAGGGTGGCTGCCTTCCTTGATCCAGAGGGAAACTTCCAGAGCAAAGGCTGGGAGGAGGGTGGCCGCAGAACCACCCAGCTACTCTGGAGGCCAAGATCTGAGAAGCCAGGTTCAAAGCCAGCCTGGGCAGGAACATCTATGAGGCTCTTTTTTTTTTTTTTTTTTGGTCCGTTGTGGGGCTTGAACTCTGGGCTTGGGCGCTGTCCCTCAGCTCTTCAGCTCAAGGCGAGTGCTCTACCACTTGAGCTACAGCACCACTTCCGGTTTCCTGGTGGTTTTATTGGAGATAGGAGTCTCACGGTCTCTCCTGTCTGGGCTGGCTTTGAACCGCGATCCTCAGATCTCAGCCTCCTGAGTAGCTAGGATTACAGGCGTGAGCCACCAGCACCCGGCATCTATGAGGTTCTTATCTCCAATGAGCCACAAAAAAAAAGCCAGAAGTGAAGCTGTGGATCAAGTGGTAGAGCACCAGCCTTGCGGGAAAAAGCCAAGGAAGAGCAGAAGGCCCAGCGTTCAAGCCCCAGAACAGGCACCAAAACCCAAACCCAAACCTGTGTCCCACCAGGTCTGCCCCTCTGTGTTGTGCGTGGGGTAAGGGAGCATCGTTTCGGGATGCATGGGGTGTTCTGACCTGGTGCAGCCTTTACTGTTATTTCAGGTTTCCCCTGACAAGCCTGCCTGGTCAGGCGGGGAAGCAGCTGTCTCGTGAACACCCCGTGGCCTGTGATCCCCCGTGGCATGGGGGGGGGAGAGAGGGAGGCCCACTAGCAGGGATCCTGTCACCAGCACACTAACCCCACTTTGAAGCAGAGGCCAGAGGCTCTGCAGCTGCACTCCAGCTGCACTGGTTTCCGTAGCATGGCTGTTGAGTGTCCTCAGTCCTGCAGAAGGAGGCCCGCGTGCTGTTCCCCAGCAAAAGCTACTCATTGGAAAGACAAGTTTATAGATGTGTAATGTAAGTGATGTGGGACAACTGCTGGCCATGTCCCCAGCTCCAGATCTGTCCCAGATCGCCTGGGAGGCTCAGCCACCACACCTGCTTCTCCAGGTGACCTTTGGCAGCCACAAGGGTGAGAATGCAGAGTAAACAACTTCACTGTTTTACTTAAAAGGAAAGTCTAGGGGTCCAGCCTGGTGGTTCACTCCAGTAATCCCAGCTACTCAGAAGGAAAGGTATGGAGACTGAAGTCTGAGGCTAGTTCTAGGCAAAAACCTCTTCACTCTATCTGAAAAATTGACTAAAGCAAAACATGGCTTGAGGGCATGGCTCCCATGGTAGAGCACCTGCCTAGCGAGCCCGGGGCCCTGAGGTCAGACTCCCGCCCTGCCCAGATCAAGCAACCAATAAAAGGCATGGAAATGAAAACACACAATGATTCTGGGCTCCATCCGGGCCTTGCACACACGAGTGGCTGGCAGGTGCTCGGCCGAGGAACTGCAGCTGCAGGAGAGGAGGGAGCAGGCGATGTTCAGGGCCAGGCAGTCGGGCTTCTCCACACACTCTATGGCCCACCGACAGGCCGAGCCCATAGTTTGTTTCTTTGAAGTCCCAAGCCACAGATGGGGTTTATAGAATCAGAGAATCAGCAGATCGGGTCTACAGGCATGTACCTGCAAGCTCAGCACTCGGGAGGCTGAGGCTGGAGGATCTCCGGCCTGGGCCCAGTCTCCACCCTCTGCCCAAAGGAAGCAGCTATGGCATCAGGGCACCGGTGTGTGCGGGCACTGTGAGTGAAGGTGACAGATGCAGGCCATGGACCACACCCGTGTGATGCAGTGATCTAAAATGGAGACCACGGGATGTCCCATCGCAACATGAACCCAGCTGGGTCAGCCCCTCGTGGCCGCAGGAGCCCCTGTCCAGGGAGGTCCCCCAGAAAAGAGCACTGAAGCATCACCCCGGCTGGGCCCAGGTTCATGCCAGTCATCCAGACTCCTCACAGGACGGAGCTGAGCGTCACAGTTCAAAGCCAGCCCCGACAGGGGCAAAAGCCCCTGAGTTCAAAGCCTGGTTCGGGCTTCCTAAACCCAAGCAGACAAACCCACCCCAGGCCCAGGCCAATGGCGGCACAGTGTGCAGACAGACTGAGGGCTGTGGCACGGTGTGCGGAAATCTTCAGGTTCCACAGACGACTGGGGAGAACCAGCCATGGCCTCTGGTAGTGAAGAGAAAGTGAATCCTTCAGCGCTGGAGTGCCACAGTTTCAGATAAAGCTGGTGGCCTTGAACGAGCCGCCTTCTCACTGGTGACCTTGAATGAGACGAGCTCTCACCCAAGAGAAGCTCCCAGCGGAAGGCCGGGGACGCAAGCCCACGAGGGCTCAGTCAGCCGCACAAAGCCTACCTTCTCCCAAGGGACTTTATGTTTGTAGATCAGATGAGGCACTGGGTGCGAAGCTTCTGGAATGTATTCTGCCACAGCCTGTAAGTGACATGTTGGCCGGCCTCTCCATCCATGCTTGAATACTATTTGTGGCGTACATGGAGGTGTGGCTCAAGTGGTAGAGCACCTGCCTTGCCAAAAAGCCAAGCAAGGATGTGAGGCCTTGAGTTCAAGCCCCGGTGCTGGCATGGAAATGAAAGGACTCTCCCAGACAACTGTTCGGAGTGCATGTTGGGGGTCGAAGGCAGAGTTTGATGAATTTGTCATGCTGTACCCAAAAAAGGAATTTTTAAACCGCCAGTGCTTTCTGTGAGAGAAAAAAAAAAAAGTTGATGTGCCAGAGGGAACATATTTCAGAGAGAATAAATTAAATTAGGGAGTCCAGAGACCTCAGAAACCCTCAGAGGCAGAGGAACAGAGCTGGGGCTGGTGACCCCTGGGGTGGAGGGGGTCAGGGGGGAGTGGGGGGGGGAGGCCGGCAGCATGGGGGAGGTGCAGTGCTGCACCGCAGTTCTTGCTTTCTAGGCAGCGCTGTGAATGCATTTCATAAGGAAGATTTGTTGTAATGCGCCCAGTTTGGGACATTTCGCTCGTTTTTCATGTTTCCTGTTTGAGGATCACATCCTGCGGAAAGCTTTTCTTAAGTACACCATATTTCTGCGAACGTTAGGGTGACGGGCTCACTGTTTCTGCTTACAAACTAGGTCAGGCCTTCTGCCTCTCACCAGAAGCCTAATGACTCCATAATCCACAAAATGTATAGATGACAGGGGATCTGACGGAGGAAAACAGGAAGACTATGGCAGTTTGAGCTAAACATCAGTGAAGCTGGGAAGGTGGCTCAGTGGTGGAGTGCTCGCCTAGCACCCATGAAGTCCTGGGTTCGATTCCTCAGTACCACATACACAGAAAAAGCCAGAAGTGGTGCTGTGGCTCAAGGGGTAGAGTGCTAGCCTTGAGCAAAAGAAGCTCAGGGACAGTGTCCAGGCCCTGAGTTCAAGCCCCAGGTCTGGCAAAAAAAAAAAAAAAAAATCAGTGAACTATGCTCCTCAGCTGAGCATGGTGGCCGTGGCCTAGTTGACAGGCGGCCCCTTGAGTGCCATCCCAGCTGATGCTGGAGGCTCACGCCCACCATCCTAGTGACTACTCAGGAGGCTGAGATTTGAGGATCCAGGTTTGGGGCTCTGAGGTGGGGTCCTGTGGCTGTCTGGTGAGTGGAGTTTAAATTCTAGCACTGAGGTGCATTTGTCTCGCGGAGCACCCCGCAGGAAAACACGGAGAGCAGCGCCTGCTGTGTGTGCCGCCCGTCTCTGGACCTCCACACCAGCCTCCAGCCTCGGCGCTGGGGGCACCGCACTGCTGTCCTGCTGTCCTGGTGACACTGCGTGCTGTCCCCACCACCCCCTGTGCATCTCGGGCCTGCAGAGTTTTGTGATGAGTGTTGGTTTGTTATTTTCTCTTTATGTGGGTAACAGCCCATGAAACCCTGAGATTTCTTTCTATAGAATCTTCCCGCCACCATCAGACATGGCACGGGCTGCAGTTCTACTTCTGTGCAAATTGACATGGAGTCCGCTCTGAGTAAATATTATGATTTCTCTGGAAATGTGACAGGTTCATGGCACAGTAATTAATTTTAGGCCGGCGACTTTGAAATGGCTCTGGGAATAGATGAGTAGGTGTGTAAAATGTTTAGAAAGCTTTTCAACAACAACAAAAAAAAAAAGAAGCAGAAGCATCAGAAACCGTAATCACACGAGCTGAGGGGAGGAAAGGTTGCAGTTCTAATTGTGTTGATGGGATTTCTGCAGAAGCCAGGAATCTCAGCCACTGCCTTTTATTGTGGAGAATCCGCATCTAGCGTGTGTTGGATGTTCTGCTCAACTATTAGAACTCAAATAAACTTTTAAGAAATGCACGCTTTGAACTAAGCTAGAAAGACAACCAACTAATTGGGAAAAAATATTTACCAGCAATATATCAGACAAGGGGTTAACATCCTGTATATACAGGGAACTCAAGAAACTAATCCCTCCCAAACCTAACAAACCAATTACTAAATGGGCAAGGGAACTAAAGAGGGACTTCTCAAATGAAGAAATAAAAATGGCAAAGAAACACATGAGGAAATGTTCATCATCCCTGGTGGTGAAGGAAATGCAAATAAAGACAACCCTGAGATACCACCTTACCCCAGTCAGAATGTCCCACATCCACAAATCAGCCAACGACAAATGCTGGAGGGGATGTGGAGAAAGAGGAACCCTATTACACTGCTGGTGGGAATGTACACTTATACAACCACTTTGGAAAGCAGTCTGGAGGGTCCTTAGAAAGCTAAAGATTGGCCTCCCTTACGACCCAGTCATACCACTTCTAGGCATCTACCCTGAACAACAGAAACCAATATACAAGGACACGTGCACCTCCATGTTTATTGCAGCACTGTTCACAATAGCTAGGATATGGAAACAACCCAGATGCCCCACCACAGATGAATGGATCCAAAAATTGTGGTATCTATACACAATGGAATATTATGCAGCCATTAGAAATGACAAAATAATGGCATTTGCAGGGAAATGGATGGAGCTAGAAGGAATCATGTTGAGCGAGGTAAGCCAAGAGCGAAGAGACAAACGGTACATGGTCTCCCTGATAAGTGGATGATAAATCCAAAATGTTAGGTGATATGACAAAACTAACAGGACTTAAGAAACAAAGAACTCCTGCTCATCTTGTTGAACCACTACTAAATATCCCCCGCCGCTGATCACATGTATGGTGTATAACATGTGAACACTGTTATATATTACAGACTGTGATAGACAATTTGCTCCAGGAAAGTTAGAATGAACTTGTGACTTAGAAATTATGTAATCACTTAATCACAATCAAAAAAAAAAAGAACTTCGGGGAAGGGAGGGAGGGAGGGGATGGCAGGGGGAAAACAATGGAGGGGCTAACAATGTTCAAGAGGAAGTGTACTCATTACCTCACTCATGTATCTGTAACCCTCTGTATAGTATCTTTACAATAAAACAAAATTTAAAAAAAAAAAAAGAAATGCACGCTTTGAGCAATGTAAAGAAAACTGACTCAGGGCAAGAGCTAAAGAGAAATTGAGTATTTCATACTGCTGCAAGGGGATACTGGGGGGCTATCTGCCAAGTCCTCCATTTCTGGGGTCCCCAGTTTGGTTGGCAAATCATGCATTTCCTACCTTAAAACCACAGCCAGAATCTGGCTTCTCCAGGCCTTCCCTGCGTGCATGGAGGTCAGGGCCCACGGTGCCCAGCTTTGCGTCTGCCTTGCTTGCACCAGGCCTCTGGGATCTCCCATCCCCACTGCCTCCTTCCCACCATTCCACATACCTTCTGTGTACACAGCCACAGCCACACAGGCCCCAGCTTCTCCCCACAGGCCCCAGCTTCTCCCCCCATGCCTGAGCTTCTCCTTGTGTCTGTACCTCCAATCTTCTCAGGAAACCCCAGCTGACCCTGTCTTCACGCATCAGCTGTGCCCACCCCCAAAATTCCTGTCCCCTTTGTCTACTTACTTGTTTCTTGAGCACTAGTCGCCCTCCAACTTGCTTATTTCATTTGAATGCCTGCTTTGTTTACTACTCCATCCATAGTACCTGGAATACCATCAAGTCAATAGTAGGTGTGAGAGAACGCCCATTCGTTGTGTGAATGGAGGGACGGAAGGATGGTGGCTGGTAGAAAGAGATGGGTGGGAAGGGGGCGAGAGTGGTGAATGCAGGGGTGAGCAGGTGAATGGCTAGCTGAAGCTTTGGTGTAGGTGGTGGATGGAGGTGGGGACAGAAGGGAGAGATGGTGGATGGAGGATAGGTAGTTGGATGGGCAGAAAGTACTCCCACCACTAGGCCAAGTACCCAGTGGGGCCTTGGAAGCAGGAGCCTCGGTGGGAGGGGGGGGGCTTACGTGGGCCTCGTGCTCTGGGGAAGGTGACTTCCTGCATCAGGGGCTGCCCAGGCTGCAGGCTGTGCCCGGCGCAGGCTCACCTCTCCATTAGTCTGCACATAGACTGCAGAGTTTGAAATTACCAACCCCTGTGCTGCCTTGCAGTTCACAAAGGACTCCTGCACAGTAACATAGAAAAGTGCTCACTGAGCAAATGATATGATCCTATGTAATAATAATGGGATTTCTTGAGTATTACCCTGTGGGAGGTGCTCTGCTCACAGTACCCCGTGGTCTGCACAGGTAGTCGTTTACTGTTTCCAAGCGCTTACTCACTCAGTGTTATTTAGTGAGCACCTATGATTTGCGAGGGAGTGAGCAAAACTCGACTGTCCTGCCAGGAGGGCCGCACCAACAGCCCCGCCCAGGGGACGGCAACTCAGAGCAAGCCGGGCGGGGGTGGAAACAGGGAGACACACAGGGCGGTGGGGACACTGAACTCAGCCTTTAAAACCCCAAAGATCCCAATTTCTCTGTTCCTAAAATCTGTAAAGCTCTTGGCTACTTTCCCCCAGGGAAGTCATTTTGTCAACAGACTTTTTTTTTTTTTTAACTTTTCAGTAACCAGAGGCTGGGTAGAAGCCCTCCAGGGAGGTGTTGGGGTTTCTTGGGCCCTACCTTGCCTTGCAGAGTTTTTGTTTTTGTTTTTATGTCAGTCCTGGGGCTTGAACTCAGGGCCTGGGCACTGTCCCTGAGCTTCTTTTGCTCAAGTCTAGCACTCTACCCCTTGAACCACAGCACCACTTCTGGCTTTTTCTGTGTATGTGGTACTGTGGAATGGAACCCAGAACTGCATGCATGCAAGGCAAGCACTCTACCACTGAGCCACACTCCCTGCAGAGTGTCTTCAAAGAAAGCCTGGGCCAGGCTTCAGTGGCTCACCTCTGTAATCCTCCACCCTCCCTGCTCCACGACGCTCCTGCTCCTTCCAACAAAGGATTTGTCCATGCAGCCGGCAAGTAAAGACCATAGGGTTTTCTAGAAACTTCTGGCCTGGGCCTCTTGGTCAGAGCAGCCCTCCCCAGGCCGCCATAAAACTTGGGCCCCCTTTAGGAGTTCTCCTGCCTGCCCTCCGGCCATGTGGAGTCAGTGGCCAGCTTGCCCAGTCCCTTCTGCCCTCCCTGTGTCCGCACCCTCTCCCATGTGCCCCGCCCAGCCTGGCGGGTGGGGGGGGGGCGCCACAGTTGGGTGGTGGATGAGAAGAAGATAGATGACATTTCCACAGAGGCCTTCACGTGTGCCCAGGCCGTGGAGGCAGAATTCCTGACCAGGATCAGCAAGGGGCAGGGTCACCACTGGACGGAGACCTGCTAGAAAGCTATTTACCAAAAAAAGAGAATAAAGCCCCTGCCTCTTCCTAGGAAAGACACGTCCCTGAGAGAAAACTCCATGTATCCCCTTCATTCCGCTACTCGGATGCTCTTATTATCTTTATTTATTTTTGAAGTGTTGGGGTGGAACCCAGGGCCTCAAACTTGAACACTTGAGCTACACCCCTAATTCCCAAATGCTCCTTTTGTGTGTATATACCAGTCCCTGGGCTTGAACTCGGGGCCTGTGTGATAATCCTTTGGCATTTTCCACTCCAGGCTGGTGCTCTACCACATGAGCCACAGCTCCACTTCCATTTTTTTGCTGAGCCACACAACCCCTGTGCGGTCCAGCCTGTGAGTAGCTGCTGGGCAAAGTTCTGCAAGTCTTGGCTTTTCTATCAGACTTGAAGTGAAAACCAATATGACTTGACTTGAAGAATCAGAGAAACCTCGCCCTCCATGCTGTGCCGCGAGCCTCCATGGCCGTTTGGTGGGGAATGTTCTCTGAAATTGCAGCGGAAATTCTGGAGGCATTGTGAAGACCGACGAAGCCTCCTCTCACCTCAGTGAAGCAAAACTGAGCCAGTCACCGGTGCTCATGCCTATAATCCCAGCCACCAAGAAGGCTGAGACCCAGATAACCAAAGTTTAAACAAGCCTGGGCAGAAAAGTCTGAGACCCTTAACTCCAATTGAGCTGCAAGTGATAGAGCACCAGCCTTGAGCAAGAAAGCTGAGAATGTGAGGCTGTGAGTTCAAGACTGGGCACTGGCACAAGGCAAAACAGATGTAACTCTCAGTGGGTGGTAGGTAAAGAATAAGATCATAGCAGCTCTTCTTACTTTGACACCATCCTTAGTTTCTCTTCTCAGTGAATTTCTTTTTTTTTTGGGGGGGGGTCCGGTCATGGGGCCTGAACTCTGGGCCTGGGCGCTGTCCCTCTGCTCTTCAGCTCAAGGCTAGCGCTCTACCACTTGAGCCACAGCGCCACTTCCGGCTTTTTTCTGTTTGCTTATGTGGTGCTGAGGAATCGAACCCAGGGCCTCAGGCATGCAAGGCAAGCGCTCTACCACTGAGCCACCTTCCCAGCCCCCTCAGTGAATTTCTTTTTGTGTCAGTACTAGGGCTTGAACTCAGGGCCTTGGGATCTTGCTTGGCTTTTTCTCTCAAGGCTGGCTTTCTTCCACTCCCACTGTCAGCTTTTTTGCTACTTAACTGGAGATCAGGGTCTCATGGACTTTTCTGCCCAGGCTGGCTTCAAACTTCTATCCTCTGATCTCAGCCTCCTGAGTAGCCTGGACGACAGGTATGAGCCACCGGTGCCCGGTGCACACACTCTGTCTCTGTCTCTCTCTGTCTCTGTCTCTCTCTTTCTCCCCCTCTCCCTCTCTTCTGTCTCTCTCTCTCTCTCTCTCTCTGATGTTACTTTCTGCAAGCCCTTCGAGCTCCTGTTACTCCTAACTCAATACAGAAACAGCAATCAGCTGTGCTTCTCCCCCGTGCTGCGTGCTGGAAGCCTTCGTCTCTGACCACCAAAGGCCATGCTCACGGGCCAGCCCTCCAGAAACGGATTTACTGCTAATCACCAAGCAACCGCCTACGCGAGGTGTTTTGCACATCAACAGAGTCACGTTGGATGGTCCAGGGCCTCAGTGGAAATGAAGTAGAGGAATTTATATACCTAATTTTTAAAAGGAGCAAAGTCTCAAGTCTAGACCCATAAATTCACGTTTAGCATTCTGATTACTCACAGACGTGCAAAGGAAAGCGAGTTGGGGTGAGAGGGCGTTTTTCCTCAGTCAGCTGCCCAGACAGCACTTCAAAAACAGAAAGCTCTGCTTGATATTAATCAATTCACTTACAATAGAATTCTAAATGTAATCTCAATTAGATGACTACTTATAAATCTGATATATGGAAATTCACCTGAGAGTCAGTAGCCTGGGAGGGTTAGTGCAGATTCCACGTGAGTTGCACACAGGCTTATCTCACCTGCAAAGGCCTGGAGAGTACAAAGCGTGGAGTCTAACCTCAAATGTGTCTGGTCAGATAAAATGATCAAAAAAGGAGTCTAGAAACATACTGGATCACAAAAATGTCGGAAATCAGAATCATTGGCTTTATTCATGCGAAGCCACAGCAAACGTGTTTCCCTGTGTTGATTTCTTTTTCTTTTCTTTTCTTTTGTCAGTCATGGGGCCTGAACTCTGGGCCCAGGCGCTGTCCCTCAGCTCTTCAGCTCAAGGCTAGCACTCTACCACTTGAGCCACAGCGCCACTTCCGGCTTTTTTCTTTTTGTTTATGTGGTGCTGAGGAATCAAACCCAGGGCCTCAGGCATGCAAGGCAAGCGCTCTACCACTGAGCCACCTTCCCAGCCCCTCCCTATGATTTTGTTGAAATAGTCTCAGCATCATAGCTGGCCACTCTGGCCTTGTGTTGCTCCATTTTATTCTCATTCTGGGACTTGCAGAGGACATAAAGTGAATGTTTAATCACATCAGCATAAACCATGCTGACACATTCTGTCTTCAGAAGGGTCTTAAGACCCAGAGTACCTTAACTTTCCTGTGAAGCTGGCTGCCAGGTGCTCACACCTATAATCCTAGCTACCCAGGAGGCTGAGATCTAAGGATCACTGTTCAAAGCCAGCCTGGGCCCAGAGTTCAAGCTTCACGTCCCACCAAAAAATAAAGACATTCAGTAATGCTAAACTGCCAGGCTGGGAACAGGGCACGCTGCCAGGAAGAATCGGCTCTTTTCAACCCAAGATTGAAAACAGCTTCATTCTTGTAAGAACAAGGAATGCATGGAGTAACGGCTACAGCTGGGCAGGGTTTCCACAGATCACAGCAGGAAAGGTCCCGCTGTGAGCTGCCCAGGGCTTCCGTCTTGTCAGGATTATCTCCAGGGACTGCGGCCCTCAGTGGACCTTGAGTTCTGCAGCAAGGAAGAGTCAGGGTGGTCCTTCTCTCTTCTTGTTCCCGCATAGGGGACGTGTCCCAGCTCAGAGACAGGATACGCTGGGAGGAAGGGCCCCAGAGGGCTGAAGCAGCCCGGGGTCTGGGAAGGCCGCTGTTCACAGCGTGTACACACTCAGTGAGCGTTCAAGTATGGAGCACCTACTGTGTGGGGTGCTGCTGGATCCTTCCTAGACACCCGGTGTCCTGATCCTCACAACAGCACTTCAAGGTAGAGGCCTATCAGTGCCCATCAGGGTTGGAGGATGCCGGGAACTGCCCCTGGTTAAAGGGAAAGCCTCCCCAAGCATGCCCTTGCAGAGAAAAAGGGGCCCGGGGCAGAGTTGGGGGGAGAGGGGGACACGGGGAATGCTCCTGGGATTTGGTGGGAGAGGCCCAGAAGCAAGATTATTTCACTGCCACTATTTTTTGTACTTGTATTGAGACTTGAACTCAAGTCCTAGGAACTATCCTTTGCTTCTTTACTCAAGGCTGGTGCTGTCCCAGCCACAACTCCACCTACTTTTTAGTAGTTAACTGGAGGTAAGAATCTCATGGACTTGGGGCTGGGAAGGTGGCTCAGTGGTACAGCGCTTGCCTTGCATGCATGAGGCCCTGGGTTCAATTCCCCAGCACCACATAAGCAAAAAAAAAAAAAAAGAGCCGTAAGTGGCGCTGTGGCTCAGGTGGTAGAGCGCTAGCCTTGAGCTGAAGAGCTGAGGGACAGCGCCCAGGCCCAGAGTTCAGGCCCCACAACCGAACCCAAAAACAAAACAAAAACAGAATCTCATGGACTTTGCTGCCTGGGCTGGCTTTGTTTTTTGTTTGTTTGTTTTTGTTTTGGGTTTTTTTTTTTTTTTGGTTGGTCATGGGGCTTGAACTCTGGGCCTGGGCGCTGTCCCGGTGCTCTTCAGCCTAAGGCGAGCACTCTACTGCTTGAGCTACAGCACCACTTCCGGTTTACTAGTGGTTTATTGGAGATGAGAGTCTCACGGACTTTCCTTGCCCAGGCTGGCTTTGAACCGCAATTCTCCGATCTCAGCCTCTTGTGTAGCTAGGATTACAGGTATGAGCCACCGGCACCTGGCTCTGGGCTGGCTTTGAACCACAATCCTCAGATCTCAGCTTCTTGAGGAGCTAGGATGACAGGTATGAACCACCAGTGCCTGGCTTTCCACTTACTTTTTGTTGTTGTTTTTGTCAGTCATGGGGTTTGACTTCAGGGCATGATCTCAGAGCCCAGGCGCTGTTTCTGAGCTTTTTTGCTCAAGGCAAGCTCTGTACCACTTTGAGCCACAGCGCCACTTCCAGTTTTCTGGTGGTTTATTGGAGATAAGAGTCTCATAGACTTTCCTGCCTGGACTGGCTTTGAAACATGATCCTCAGATCTCAGCCCCCTGAATAATTAGGATGATAGGCTTGAGCCACTGGTGCCCGGCTGCCCACTTACTTTTATTTAATAAATATTTTCCATTTCCTTACTTTGAGGATGTGAGGAAAACATCTACCAGAAAATGACATCATGATGGAAAAAAAAAAGAATCCAGAGAAGTTGAGCTTCAATAATCAAAAGAGTAAATAAATGCTAAATTTAGTTAATCCATTTAATAAATCAAGAGTAGACCTTAGACAGAATTATTCAAAAATATCTGCCAAAAAAACCCTTCAACCCACCAGGCACTTTGAAAGTAGTTCTGCCAAGAAACAGGACATGGTTTTAAAGCTTGAATTTGCAGAATCTATAGGGTTCGTATTAGGGAATTAAAATTGTATTATCTGTAGTAAAAATGACTTTCCTTAAAATTTCAAGCAGAGCTTAAAAAAATCCAGCATCCAATTGAGTTTCTTCATTCTCCCAGGGAAAAAAAAATTCTTCTGCAGAGAACAATTTAATCCGTGAAACTAGCTGGTCACAGTCCTGATAGAAGGGAAGATTTTCTATTTAATAAGACCAAATATTTGAACCAGTTTTGTGGAAACTTTTCCTGGGGTGGGGAGTGGAGTGTTAATGTGTGTGTGTGTGTGTGTGTGTGTGTGTGTGTGTGTGCACATGTGCACACGCATGCACATTCTTTTTGTTAACTGGAAACGAAGAGTTAGATATGATGCACTATTTTCAGTAACTGCTTCATTTGAGGAGTCTGATCAGTATGCACTCTTCCCTGGAAATTGCTGGAAAATAAGATGGGTCCATCTGAGAGCCTGAGGAGACAGGAAGGGAAATGTCTTGATTTCTGAAAGCCTTCAGTGCACAAGGCCTGAGGTTGCTATCGAGGGACAGGGAATATGCCAAAACTTTGCTGCTGTCAGGCGACATCAATACCAATTGTCTAGAAAACCACAAAGTTCATGAAGGCTGTGGCTCCATGGATGAGACACTCCAGCAGAAATGGGCCCGTGTGGGCCAGGCCCTGGGGCAGAGGGCAAAGGTAGAAATCGTGCGGGAGGCATCTGACTGGTGAGGATGGAACAGATTCCCGCTGTGGGGGGATGGGGAAGGAGAGTCTTGGTAGATAAATCCTTTCACACTTTTGTGATGGTTTCCTAAGGATAAATTCCTAGAAGTAGAATTTCTGAGTCACAGACTTTTTAAAGATCTCAGAGTATATCATGCCAAATGATTCTATAGTATACTCAAATATTAAAACTTTACCTTTGTGGAAGAGGGCTAGATGGGGTCTCCTGGAAACTGTGTCCTGTGATTGTACCCTGTGGCTCTTGGGTAGGGAGAGGGGGGAGTCTCACTGAGGGAAGGGCTGGCAGATTGTGTTCTTCTTGCCCTGTCTGAGCCAATGACCCTTTAGGAGAAGGTTAGAACAGCCCACTGGCAAGGATCTCAGGGCTGTGTGTGTGTGTGTGTGTGTGTGTGTGTGTGTGTGTGTGTGTGT
>NW_012267294.1:5486366-5487756 GCF_000151885.1 Dipodomys ordii | reverse complement strand
CTCGAGCAGGAGAAGAGGCTCGACCTCGCATCGCCCCACACATTCCCGCACCTGGGGATTCATGGACTCTCCCTCCCTCCCTCCATCCCTCCCCCCTCTCTCTTTCTTTCTTGTGCCAACATTGGAGCTTGAACTCAGGGCCTCACGCTCTCACTTGCTCAAGGCTGGAGCTCTACCACTTGAGCCACACCTTCACTTCCAGCTTTTTGCTGGTGAATTAGAGTTAACAGGCTGGCTTTGAACTGTGATCCTCAGATGTCAGCGTCTGAGTAGATGGGGTGGTGGGAATGCAGCACGGGTTCCTGGCGACCCATGAGTCCCGAGGTGGGTGCACTGTCCACTTTCGGCAGAAGGTGTGAAGAACATTGTCCCGGGGCCCAGGAGACATGGAGAGGACGGTCATGGGACTTGAACTGTGTCCTTCCAGGGAGGCGTTTGTTCATGGCGATGTCCAGCCGTGAGTGTGGACATTTCCTTCGTGTCTGTGAAGGACGCTGGCTCTCTTAGTCCAGAAGGAAAGGCAGAATGTGGGGAGCGGTCGGCGGGGCTGCGGGGCTGCAGGGCTGTGCGGTGAGTGCGTGAGCGCGGGTCATTCACACTTTCTCGCTGTCTTCTGAGCAGCATGCTGTCGGGCTGCCAAAATATTAGGATAGAAAGCAGTGTGTGTGTGTGGGGGTGATTTTCAGGGCAGCAAGGCGGCCTGGCGGGGCTGGGGAGGAGCTGGAAGGGCTGGCCCCCATGCAGCCAGGACACCCGTGCCTCGGGACACATCTCTGCCTCCACTTAGCAACTGGAAGACAGATGGATGCAGAGAAAGGAGCTGCCAAAGCCCAGTGTCAGCTGCCTGCGGTGGAGACAGGCCACATGGGCGTTAGTGACGCCCCCTGAGGGGTGGCTCCAGACACACTAGCCAAACCTCAGGCTGCGGCACGGGGGGCAGCAGGTCCCCACCGGCCACAGCCCTGTGGCGGGGTCCGCGTGCCCACGCTGTGGAAGAGGAACATGGCTGTGCCTCGCATGTCAGGGAGGCACGTGACGTGAGTAGCAGAGCCAAGACGGAGGCTCAGTTCTGCAGGATCGTCCCATGGGGCCTGTGGAACATGGACGGCTTTGGTTATCTGTGAGGCCTGCAGGTATGGTGGCTCCCTCCTGTAACTCCAGCTACTCAAGAGGCAGAGACTGGGAGGATCTAGATTAGAGGCCAGCCTGGGCAAAAAGTACATATGACCCTTTCAACCAGCAATCAGGTGCTGTGGTGTGTACCCACTGCTCCGGTTCTGTGGGAAGTGTAAACAGGAGGATCGAGGTCCAGGCTGGAGACCCTATTTAAAAAATAACTAAGGCAAGCCGGGCGCTGGTGGCTCACGCCTGTAATCCTAGCTACTCAGGA
>NW_012267294.1:5482855-5484165 GCF_000151885.1 Dipodomys ordii | reverse complement strand
GGGGTTGTGTTGCAGGAGTGCTGTGGTGGGGTTGTGTTGTAGGAGGGCTGTGGTGGGGTTGTGTTGCAGGAGGGCTGTGGTGGGGTTGTGCTGCAGGAGTGCTGTGGTGGGGTTGTGTTGCAGGAGTGCTGTGGTTGTGTTGTATTGCAGGAGCGCTGCAGTAGGGTTGTGTTGCAGGAGGGCTGTGGTGGGGTTGTGTTGCAGGAGTGCTGTGGTGGGGTTGTGTTGCAGGAGGGCTGTGGTGGGGTTGTGCTGCAGGAGTGCTGTGGTGGGGTTGTGTTGCAGGAGGGCTGTGGAGGGGTTGTGTTGTAGGAAGGCTGTGGTGGGGTTGTGTTGCAGGAGGGCTGTGGTGGGGTTGTGTTGTAGAAGGGCTGTGGTGGGGTTGTGTTGCAGGAGGGCTGTGGTTGTATTGAGTTATAGGAGCGCTGTGGAGGGCTGTATTTTTCCACTTTGCTTAGAGAGAGGGATCTGCATTTCATTTTTAAATATTAAAAATGATGAAGCCATGATGCAGCTTGGAGCAGACTCGTTCCCGTCCTCAGGAAGAGGAAAGTGGGCTCTCTGCTCACCTCTAGCCGCTCCCTACCGCCACTCCTGCCTGTTTCCCCATTATACCACCACAGGCAGTGCTGTGTGCTGCTGCACTGAGCCTTGTGAGTGGCCAGGGCCAGGCCGAGCTGAACCAGGAGACCTGCCCTGTCCGCCCTGTCTGCAGAGACCATCGTCAAGGATGTGAGCAGCAGAAGCTTGGGACCAAAGCTGCCTCTAGGGGCAGGCAGAGTGCTGGCCTGCAGCTGGCTTCCAGTCCCCTTTGTCTGCAACCAGCCGGCCACGGGGGAGCAGGGCTTGTTCTAGGAGGGCTCTGAAGCTCAGCCTGCCCCAGGCTGGGGAGAAGCTGCCCCAGTCCTTGGCTCGTGTACTTCCTGCTGGGGCTCAGGGCCTGATCCAACACCAGGCACGTTTGGCAGCCAGAGACAGATATACATTTGGCTGGCAACACTGGAGGAAGCAAAACAGATTCAGAAATGTGCTGACTTGTGCACCAGATGTCTCTGCTTCCTGCAAGCTCTGAACAGCTGAGTAACACAGCCCAATGTCCACCACCATCATCACTATCACTGCCACCACCACCTCCATCACCACTACTACCACCATCATCGCCACCACCATCATCACTACCACCACCACCACCATCACCACCACCACCATCACCACCATCACCACCACCACCATCACCATCACCATCACCATCACCACCACCACCACCATCATCACCACTACCACCATCATCACCACCACCACCACCATCA
>NW_012267294.1:5461912-5481044 GCF_000151885.1 Dipodomys ordii | reverse complement strand
GCCACTTCTGGCTTTTTTCTTTTTGCTTATGTGGTGCTGAGGAATCGAACCCAGGGCCTCAGGAATGCAAGGCAAGCACTCTACCACTGAGCCACCTTCCCAGCCCCTCTCTTCCTCTTTTCAAGTATGGCTCTCACATCTCCATGTCAGGGTCTTCCCGGGCGTGTGTTAATGTTGCAGGTTTCTGGGACCCATCTCCTGTCCTGTGCCAATTCAGAATGCCCAATGGTGGTCTGCAGATATTTGCATTTTAACAGCTCTTTGCCACAGAGTTTGAGCAAGAGTGACCTTTTTTCCAGGCACAGGTGCTAGAAGATCCCTGTGGTGGAAAGCCAGGGCTAGCTTGGGCCGAAGGCAAAAGCCAAGTCTTGGGGAGGTGTGTCACAAGTGACTGCCGTTATATGCTGACTAGGCAGTGACGGGTGTTCACACCATGGAAGTCACAGGTGCTGTGAAGTACGGCCTGCAGTTAAGCAGCATGAACTGCTTGGTCCAGATGCAGACCTGTCCAAGGTCCTGACTCAGCGGCCAGCCTGCAGGAGAGGCCCAGCCATCACAGATGCCCCACTGGGGTTGGCCAGGGACCAGCCATGTGGTCCAGGAGCGGATGTGGCTCTGTGAGCCCCTGAGGTGTGGCCCCTGGGGAACCCTGGTTCCCCTACACAGAAAGGAAGGGGGGGGGCTCACCCTGGGGGGGGGCGGGCACAGGGAGGGGCTTGGGCTTTGAGGAAGTGTTGGTGGTGGAGCCAACTCCACACTCTTCTTTCCAGCCTTGCTGGCTTGGCTCCACCCTAGGAATCCTGAGCTCACTCCTCTACCAGGGGTGACTGAGCGCCTCATGGACGGCCCCCAAGGTCCACTCCCACTGGAGCTGGGCTCCAAGCCTCTGAGAGGAGAAAGCAGATCCCAGGCAGCTAACACTCCCACACACACCTGCACACATGTGCACACACATGCATACACACATGCATACACACGTGCACATACACAAATGCATTTGACCAGGAATTCCATGCTCAGCACAATGACGAGAATTCCGCTGGTGTCCACATTTGGTGGCATTTGTGCCACGCCGTTGCATGGTGGAAGGTAGGCAAGAGCAGACGAAAGGGCCCATAACCCACTCTTTTTTCTTTTTTCTTTTTTTCTGTTGGTCATGGGGCTTGAACTGTGGGCCTGAGCACTGTCCCTCAGCTCTTCAGCTCAAGGCCAGCACTCTACCACTTGAGCCACAGCACCACTTCCAGTTTTCTGAGTGGTTTATTAGAGATAAGAGTCTCACAGACTCTCCTGCTCAGGCTGGCTTTGAACTGCAATCCTCATATCTCAGCCTCCTGAGTAGTTAGGATTATGGGCCTGAGCCACCAGTGCCCGGCTAAATTTATTCATTTTTGGTCAGTTGTGGGGCTTGAACTCAGAGCCTGGGTATTGTCCCTGAGCTTTTAAGATCAAAACTAAAGCTCTATCACTTTGAGCCACAGCTCCACTGGCACTGTACCTTTGTGTTCCTCTTCTAAGAGCATCCTCCTTTGTTCTCACTGTGTGTGAGTGCCTAGAGACTGTGCAGGTTATCAGGTCCTGGTATATTTTAGATCTAGCTTATGCATATGAGAAAAAACACGCGCTGTCTGTCTCTCCGGGCGTGGCTTACCTCACGTCACATGATTTGTTCTAGGTCCCTCCATGTCCCTGCAAATAACATATTATTCTTTCTAATGTCTGTGTGAAGTTCCGCTGTACATAGGTACCACTTTTTTTTTTTTTTGCCAGTCCTGGGTTTGAACTCAGGGTCTGGGCGCTGTCCCTGAGCTTCTTTTGCTCAAGGCTAGCACTCTACCACTTGAGCCACAGCGCCACTTCCAGCTTTTTCTGAGTATTTTATTGGAGATAGAATCTCACAGACTTTTCTGTCCAGGGGCTTTGAACCGCAGTCCTCAGACCTCAGCCTCCTGAGTGGCTTGGATGGCAGGGTGAGCCACTGGTGCCTGGCAAGTACCCCGTTTCTTGGATCCACTCGTTTGCTGCAGGGCACCTGGGCTGTTTCCCTCACCTAGCTATTGCAAACACAGGAAGTTTTGAGGGACCGTTCAAACCCTAGCAGAGAGACATGAACTCAAGCGTGTCTGCCCCTGAGCTGCGGAGGGGTCTCTTTACTTTGGTCCCCGGAGCTCACCAGCTCAACAGCCACATCCAGATGCAGTGGCCAGCACTGCTGCGTGAGTGGGTGAGCACGACTTGGGCCGTGGGCCCATCCCCAACGCAGATTCTACAACACAGACAAAGCTGCGCATGTCGCCTTTAACATGAACGGCGTGGTGCTGAGGGTCAGCTAGACAAACCTGCCAAGATCCCACCAAGACAAGAGCAGCAGGCGTGGCCGGCCCTGGTGCTCATGTCCGTAATCCCAGCTGCTCAGAGCAGAGACTTGAGGATTCCTGTGTGAAGTCAGCAAAGACAGGAGAGTCTGTGAGACTCTAACTCCAGTGAACCAGCTTACTAAGCTCAGGGACAGTGTCCAGGCCCTGAGCTCAAGTTCAAGGCACACAAAGAGTGCAGGACCCTGAGTTCCAACCTCCATACTCGCATGTATACACCCACCGACACACACACACACACACACACACACACACACACACACACACACACACACACCCCTTGACTGATTCTATGACCTTTGGGTCTGGTCTGTTGGTCGTGGGGCCTGTTCTTGCCTCTGCTGTTGGAGTCACAGGGCACCCGGGTACCAGGCCTAGACTGCTGAGAGGACAGGGTGGTGGCCAGGGCAGTGCTGGGAAACCGAGTCACCCACGAACTTGGGGAGCGGGCTGTCCTCATACACCCCGGGGTGCTGTGTGAGGAGGGAGCGGCCGTGCCAGGGACTCCAGATGGCACAAGCAGGGATGGGAGAGAGTGGCGGGAAGCCGGTCCCAGCGCCGCCTCAGGAAGAACTTTCTCACAACCCGTGGGCTGCCAGGATGGCCGGCTCCCAGGCACGGAGCCGCCCACAGAGCCAGGCTGGGCCGCAGACCCCTGTCAGGGGACCCCACCACCCCGCATCACCCCAACTCTGTGATTCCCACAGCAGAGGTGGGAACAAACTTCAGACACAAAGGTGTGTGTGTGTGTGTGTGTGTGTGTGTAGGAGAGAGAGTGTGCAACAGTCACAGCTTGGATTATGCATTTTATCTTCTCGTAGTTTATTTTTGAGGAGCTGAGACTGGGGCTTGAACTCTGGGCCAGTCTCTCTTGCTTAACTTTTCCACCCACGGTGGAAGCCCGACTTGAGCTTGAGACGCAGCTCTGCGTCTACTTGTTGGTGGTTAATCGGATATGAATCTCATGGCCTCCTTGCCTGGGCTGGCCTCGAACTGCCATCCTCAGATCTCAGTCTCCCGCATAGCTGGGCTTACAGGTGTCAGCCCCTGGTACCTGGTATAGCCTAGACTTTCTTCTAAAGCCAAGTAGACATTGCCCTAAGTTTACCCTTGGAACGGCCATGAGTGGTACTGGTGGCCGCAGCTGCGGCAGGCAGGGCCTGGCAGAGGGCTGGGAAGTAGAGCAGGGGAGAGGGGGGACCTCTCAGCAGGCCTGGGGGTCCGGGGGGGCTGCCCAGCCCCAGTGGGGGGGGAGAAGGGAGGACCACAGGGCTCTGCCCAGCCAGATCCCCATCCTGCTGACCGCTCCCTGGCTTCTGACCGGTGTGAAGACCTCTCCTCGCCGACTCCCAGCTAAGCGCAGGCGCAGAGCTGGAGGCTGAGCACGCGTGAAGAATGGAGTCCAGTCCGAAGTTACCATGCCTCTCCGCTGCGTGCACACAGAAGAAACAGAACCTTGTGTGTTTGAAGACGGGGTTCAATGTTCTGTGAAGCCGACCCACTGGAGACGGTGCTCTGGTTGAAGACAGTTTGCTTGCTCTGGAAATACGTTGCCATTGAATTTCCCCTGCAAGGTGGAATTCAGAGTGATGCCTAGTCCGATGCGGTGGTGAGGCTGTGCTCCCACGGGACTGGGCTTCTTGGGCCACCACAGCCGTGTGGGAAAATGGGATGCACGATGCTGGCTGCTGCCAAGGACAAGACCACCACAGCCAGCTGGGTGCTGTCTACACGCTCCTAACCCCAGCTACTCAAGAGGCTGCGATCTGAGGATCATGGTTCAAAGCCAGGCCAGACAACTTTGTGAGACTCTTTATCTCCCATCACTCATCAAGAAGCCTGAGGTGGAGGCATGGCTCAAGTAGGAGCTGCCAGTCTTGAGTGAAAAAGTCAAGTGAGACTGCCAGACCCTGAGTTCAAGCCCCAGTACGGCATATGTAAGCACACGCGCACATGCACTCACACAAGCACATACACACACAGGTGTGCACACATGCACATGCAGATGCCAAGTTCTAACTGTACTTTAACATTTCAGAGTGTTCTCACACACGGCATGGCTCAGCCGCTCTGTTAACCTTGGTCTTACCTTCATGATGCATAGTCTACAGGGTGCTGTCTCTGAGGGGGGGTGGTCAGTAGACCTTTGCCAGCAGGGGCGCAGGGTCAGGGGGGGTCAGGCTGCACAGGGCCTGTGTGGGGGAAGGACACCTCCCAGACCAGAACAGCACCTGACGCACAACCACACTTGCTGCTTCTGCCCGCCCCCAGCCCCCAAGGACAGAGGCTCCTGGCAACCATGTTGGGGGCCGAGTGATCTTTGGACTGGCTAACAGGCAAGTCCCATTCCAGTTAGGCAAAATGTCCACTCGTGTCTGAGCTGTGACTGCACCAGTGTGGGTCACAGGGTTCAAACTCCTGCCTGGTGTGTGGAATTCCCTGCCGTGTGATTCCCCTGCTCCTGCAGTCTGAGCAACATGGCACCCAGTTACCGCGGATGCTTCATCTTCTTCTTCTCTTTGGTTGTTTCTACCTCCTGGCTACCATGAAGGATGAACTCTGACACTGTCTGTCTGTCTGACTCTTCTTATATGATACTACATTAAAAATACCTAACAGCAAGAAAAGGAACTGAGAAAATAAAACCCCAGTTTGCCACAACAGCAGAGAGAGAGAGAGAGGAAAAAAAAGGAGAATCGGCTGCCTACTTTGTCACTCATTTTGGAAGCTGCTTGCTAGTGTGAACAATATTTTGCATAAAATTATTAACTCAAAGCTCTCAGCGCTATTTAAAGCTTCACTTTAAAGTTTAACTTTTTTTTAGTCCTTGTTTTTTATATAGAAAAATTCAGAATTATCTCCATTCATGTGCGATCTTCAGCATGCTTTATTCCTGAGCAAGTGTACCCTATGATTCATACTATGATGTGAGTGACTGCTGGACACTTTCTCTAAGCAGCCTGAGGTTTTAGAGCCAGTATGTCTTCATTTGGTGAAAAGAATGGGCATCAAGTAGGGCAGAGGTCTTCCCTGAAATCAACAATTTCCAACCTTTTCCAGTTGGGCACAGAGGCAAGAAAATCTCAGGTGCAGTGCCTAGGGTCACCCAGGCCATGCTTGCTTGCAAAATGATTAAAATCAAGCACAGAGTACTGTGGCAGGGATAACTCCACATCTTCTCTGTATTATTATTATTATTATTATTACTATTATTATTGCCAGTGCTGGGGCTTAAACTCAGGGCTCTGAGCTCTCATTTGGCTTTTTCACTCAAGGCTGGCACTCTACCACTTGAGCCACAGCTCTCCTTCCCACTTTTTGCTGCTTAGTTGGAGGTAAGAGTCTTGACTTTGTTTTGCCTGGGCTGGCTTTGAGCTGTGACCCTCAGATTTCAGTCCCTTGATTAGCTAGGATTACAAGCGTGAGCTGCCAACACCTGCCTCTCTGTCTTTGGAAAAGACAAATCATTTGCAAACTCTACAGATGGATGCACAATTTCACATGTCCATTTATATGTCTAGTGCGGTTTGCTCAGAGTCACCCCTTCCGCCCGCCCTCCCTCCCCCTTCCTTCCTCCTTCCTCCCCTGCCCTCCACTTCATGATCCCCACTTCCTTTTCCTTGAGTGTCCCCATCCCCTTCCGGTCAACCCCTCCACTAACTCCCCCTTCAATGCCACACCTCCCCACAGCCTGAGCCACACTTAGGGGCTGGGTCGTGCATACGCGTACGAGCCTGTGTGTGTCTGCATGGAAGTTCTGTTTTCCGTGTCACATCCACACGTGAGAGGAAGCGGACACCCCTGTCCTTCGGGGAAGCTTCCTTCCCACTGTGACTGTGTCCAGGCCCACTCATCTCCCTGGAAAGGACGTGACTTCATTCTTCCTGATGGTTGAATAAAATTCCATTGTGTGTGTGTATGCGTGTGGTGTGTGTGTGTGTGTGTGTGTGTGTGTGTGTACGCCTCATAGGCCTACTGGTTTGGGGAAGCACAGCCCTGCCTCACCCAGCACTGCCTCTGCTACTGGCTGCCAGCAGTCCTCTCCATAGCTCCTCTGCGAGCCAGGAGCCTGGGAAGGGGTGAGCACGCCCAAGCAGGGAGGCAGGGCCTTCTCTTGCTCCCCAGCCTGCCCTCCCTCCCCCGCCCAGGTCTCTGCAGCTCACTTCTGTGGTGGCATAGCTGGGATCTGACATCACACACAGATGTTCAGCAATCACGCCACACACAGACGTTTAGCAATGATGTCACACACAGATGTTGTATAATGACATCACAGATGCCTAGTAATGACGTCATGCACTGCTGTTTAGCAATGACATCACCAACCGATTGACGCCACGCACAGATGTTTAGCGATGACGACACAAACAGACGCCTAGCAATAATGACATCGCATTCAGATGTTTAGTAATGGCAGGTGAGTCGAGCGAATGTGTGCAGAGGAGCCATGTCAATTTGGAGCCGAGACTTTCGGTCGTGCAGAACGGACACCCTAACTCTCCCCTCCAGCTTCCCTCTCTACGGGCTGGCTTCCAACAGCATCCTAAGCAGTGAGGGTGACAGGGTTTCACTAATTGGGCAAGGCTAACGACAATGGGCTTGAGGACCCCGGGAAACAGCCTGGAAGCGGAGTTCTGGTTCCATCCGCCCGGCTGGGTCAGAATGGGGGAGGGGCCGGGGGACAGGCGTGTCCGAGCTGCTGCGGCCGCAGCACATGACCTTTGGGCCCTATGTCACCATCCCCGGAGTGTGGAAGCTGCAAATAATTTGTTACTATTAATACTTACAGCCCAATTTGGAAGTTATTTACTTTGAATAGATCAGAGACAATAGCCTGGTGCATTATTTGAATAATAATTAGCTTCCAGGATCAGCCCAGAAAGCCCTGGGTAACCACGGGCCCGTGCCCCAGCCTGAGCTTTGTTGGTTTTTGGAGACAGAGCCTCACTGAGTAGCCCGTGCTGGCCTCACAATCCAGATCCTCTGCCTCCACCCGCCTCCCAAGGGCTGGGCTTGACTACGGGTCTGGCCGTCCACCGGCTTCTTCTGTAGTGCCAATGTGTCCTGAGAGTGAGTGACTAGTTCTTGGTGGTTAGTTTTGCTCAGTGAATATGGGGCTGAGAGCCCTGGGCACACCGGCCTGGGAGGCAGACAAGTCTGGTTTTTATCCTCGTGTGGTGGTTCCTAAGAGCTTGGTTTTCTTTTCTTTTCTTTTCTTTTTTTTGCAGAGGGGTCTGGTCGTGGGGCCTGAACTCTGGGCCTGGGCGCTGTCCCTCAGCTCTTCAGCTCAAGGCTAGCGCTCTACCACTTGAGCCACAGCGCCACTTCCGGCTTTTTTCTGTTTGCTTATGTGGTGCTGAGGAATCGAACCCAGGGCCTCATGCATGCAAGGCAAGCAAAAAGCTTGATTTTCCAGAGCCTCTCAGTCTGTGTCCTCTGTGGACATGAAGTTAACTTGAAGCAGGGAGGCTGGATTGTAGATCAGAATGGCTGGTGCGGGGCACTGGGTGCTGGGGACAGAGGCAGGGATTGGTGGAGGGGCAATACCCGGGTCGGACCCAGCTCAGTGAGCGGTACCCTCCCCCCATCCTCTCCACTGCCCACCCCCGGTGCCCCGTCTGCAGGGGCCTCCCTCTTGCCCTGGGCAGAGGGACACCGGGGACCGGTGAGCCGGCCCCATTCAGGATGCTGCTGCTGGGTTTGTCCTGTCCTTGTGGCACAAGCCCCACCTGCCTGTACACTCTTCCTACATCAGACCATGCCAGCTTTGAACCCAAGGTCAGTGCAGACATTGAGCATACTCTCTAGCCTGAGCCTTGAATTCTTATCTGAAAAAGGAACACAGTGGCCTGTCCCTCCCCACCCACACTTATTGTCTGTTGAGCTTGCACTCAGGACCTTGTGCTCACTTAACTTTTCTGCTCAAGGCTGGCACTCTACCACTGGAGTCGCACTCCATGTCCAGCTTTTTGCTGTCTTTTGAGAGGGAGATAAGAGTCTCAGGGACTTTCCTGCCTAGGCTGGCTTTAAACTATGATCCTCAGATCTCAGCCTCCACAGTAGCTAGGATTACAGGCGTGAGCCACCAATCCCACCCCAGATATGTTTGAATATGAAGATTTCTAATACTCAGAGAAATGGCAGAAGTTCTAAACTGGATAACAAACTCAAACTATCAAGAAGTAACTCATGAGTACTTGAAAAATGGCTCAGAACCTCCCAAGTCAGGCCTGTCTTGGGCTGGGGAGCGACAGCATCCCTTCTTAGCCCTAGAGACAAGAGCAGAGCTGAGTCTGCCTCACCCTCCTTCTTGGAGACCGCATCGAAGACTCCCGCCAGGAGAAAGAGAACGCCAGAGCCAGTCGGTTAAAACTCCTCAGTAGATCACCTGTGGGAAGCAATCCAGAGTGACAGGGTGTGTTCACCACCTACAGAGGATATCTGCTGTCTGTCTGTCTGTCTGTCTGTCTTCTCCTGATCTTTAGAGACAGTATGGATTGACCTGTGAAGCACTCCAGGATAAGCAGCCTTGTGGTGGCTCTACAGAACAGAGTTGAGACACAAAAGACAGTGTTGAGTTAGCTGTACTCACTCACCCACAGTGGGTTCCAGGTGCGGGCTCTGTTTTCATTAAAGGAACATCATCTCCTCACTAGAGAAGGAGGAAAGAAGTCGTGGTGGGCTGGAAGGGCCACCTTCGGGGAAGGCCAGGAGGATTCCTGGGAGATGTGGGAGCAGCCAGGCCGAGGACCAGGCAAGGATTTGATACCCGCTGTTGTGTTGTGTGGAGGGCGTGGGCAGTTGGCCTCTTCATCCCAAAGCTGAGATTTCGCTCCTTCATCTTCTGTGCCAATCCTGGGCTTGCGTATGCCTTGCTGAGCCTTTTCCGCTCAAGGCTGGCGCTCTACCACTTGCACCCCACAGCTTTTACCTGGTTAACTTTTCTGGACTTTTCTGCTCATGCTGACTCCTAACTCTGATCCTCAGGTCTCAGCCTTCTGATTGCTAGGATTACAGGTGTGAGTTAATGGCGCCTGACTGGAATTCATGACTGCTCTTGTAGAAGAACCCATTTTTTCAGGTAAACTGCTTGAAAATGGAATGATCTTTCTTAGAGGGGATTGCTTCTCTTGTCACAAGAGAAATCCAAGCCACAGGTGAAGGAACAAGTATCAGCACTACGGAGAGGAGATGAGTTCTAAACGTCTGAGTCCCTTTTCAAAACCTCTGTTTCTCAAGTAATTCAGTTCTGTTGAAAGGCATTTGATTTTTCTTAATTTGGTTCTGATATAAAAAAAATCTCCTTTACAACCTCACCCATAATTTCTAAGCTTCTGTCTCCAAGTTGAAGTCGAGGACTCTAAACAGACCAATAGGATTGGAGCCAAATCTCTCTGGGTAATGCAGTGAAATGTATTCTTCTAAAATATGAGCTAGATAAGCAAAATAGCTTTTAGTTTCTTTCTTGAACATCCTAGAAGCCACCGCTTTTAAGGATTGAGCTGTCAGAGTCTAAGGCTCTGAAATTAATGGAATGTAATTTTCTGCCATTTGTGATGGATTCCTGGCCTTTTTATGCATGTGAAATCTCAGGCCTGGGGGGGGGGGGCTGGGGCCGCTCTGAAGCTTCCTCGGCGTCCTCCGTGCTCTCCCAGGTCCTGACCACACCTGTGTGTCACATGCTGACTCGCACGACCATGGAAGATGGAGATGAGTCAGAGAGAAACCCATGATGCAATTTTAATATTCGACGATGTGAACAGCATTGAAATGTTCTTCCGTGTTAGACAAAGGGAGAAGGATCTTGTTAAGGACAAAAGGAAAAACAATGTAGCACTTCATAGAAAGCAGGTATTGAGTGCTAAAACGCTTCTGCTCCCACGGAGGAATCTGGCTTGTCTTCGGTGTGACTGCATCCTTCTGAGCTGTGATGAGCAGCCATGGTTCAGCTTTGTCCAGGGAGGTCCAGCTTGGCAATCCTCCTTCTGGTGCCTGGAGGAACCTGGATCCTCCCCAGCTCGCTTCAAACACACCAGGATTTTAACTTGCCGGGACACTTCCTCTCCCTCTGCTTCGGACACCAGCCGCAGGTCATTGCATGCAATTCAACCGCCTGACGCACCACACGAACATGCATGTGCATGCACACACACATGCACACAGCAAGAGACAACATGCATGCATGCACACACCATAGACACACAAACATGCACACATACCACAGACACATGCACACACACACCATAGGCACATACACACAAACATGCATGCACACATATATATGTACACACACCAAAATACACACCATACACATGAACACATCACATACCTGCAGACATACAGCACAGGTATGCACACTACACCATACCACACACATCACAAGTATGCAAATATACAACACATGCACACACATACATGCACACCTACACACCACGACATGCACAGACACTACACACACCTCACACAGCACACAGCACACATGTGCACAGCATATAACACGCATGTGCGCATACACCACACAACGCATGAACACCACACCTGTGCATACCTACACACCTGCACAGGAATTATGGAGCTGTTCCTGTCAACACCTTGGTTGACAATCCTCCGGCTCCACTTTGGAAAGCAAGCCAGGTCACTGAGCTCATAAGGAGCTAAGGGAAATTTACAAGGTGAAAAGGATTAGGGGAGGCCATGGGGGGCTCTGCCCCTGAGCTTGGTATGACCCTCATCACAGCGAGAGACGTTTCCTGTCTAAGAAACCCCCACAAGGCTCAGGGTGGATGAAAGCAGAAGAGCCCAGCCCGCTTCCCTGGCTGACAGCAGGGCCTCGCCCAGAGCCAGACCACCCAGCAGTGGGAGTAATTAACCCAGGAAAGGTCACCGATTCATAATTCATTGCCAAAGGGCTCCCTGAGTTCCAGCTGCCTCTGGACCAGCCTTGCTGTGGCAAGGCTTGCACCCAGTGGGTACCTGCACCCCTCCCCCAGGAGGACCGCCCCTGGTGAGGGCCCCCGTGGCCACCCCTGTCCTCCTGGCTGCTCAGGAGGCTGAGATCTGAGGACTGACGTTCAAAGCCAGCCTGGGTAGGAAAGTCTGGGAGACTCTTATCTTCGATTAACCAAAAAGCCAGAAGTGGATCTGTGGCTCAAGTGGCAGAGCACCAACTTTGAGCACAAAAGCTAAGGGACATCATCCAGATCCTGGGCTCAAGCCCCAGGACCAGCACAAAATCAGCCACCAAGGAAGGAAGGCTGGGTGTTTGTGTGTCTAGGCCTGGCCTTGTTGGGGGACAGAGGGTGTCAGCATGGGGGGGGCTTGGCCTGGGCAGTGCTTTCTTGGCTGGATGCCCTAGCCTGGCCACAGGGAGCCTGAGGTGTTCTGCTCCCAACCCCGGAGGCCCCACAACCCAAGGGTGGTATCTCCCTCGCCACTCACGTTGTTGTGAGGCTCCAGCTGCTGAGTGTGATGAATAGTGGATGGCCGGTCACCAGCCCTGGACCCCTCTCCTCGCCCCCCCCCCCAGCCACCAGCCCTGGAACCCCCCTCCGCTCAGCCGCCAGCCCTGGCCCCCAGGAACACAGTGTGAGGAAAGCAATCGCGATTTGGCAAATTTTACCTGCAAGAAGCCAAAGAATTGTCTACAGACAAACCAGGCCAACCCATCCCTCAACCCCTCCTGCGGGCAGCCTGCCCCATAGGCCCCCTCCCCCATGGGCCTACCCCCCCCTCAAGCCTGTCCTCGGGTGTGTCCGCTGCGTATGTCCTATATGTCCCCTGTGCCTGTCCTCGGGGCTAGACAGGGCTCCATCCTGTTCTGGGCTCCCCGCTCCGTGGAGCCGTGGAAGCCCCTCAAGCAGAGTCCGTGGGCTCCAGCTGGTTTGAAACCCCAAAGCCTTCCGCACCCCCAAAGCTCAGTGGCCAAGGGGTGGAGAGGTGAAGGTGACGGAAAACTCCAGGTGCGCTCAGGAGTGTGTCTGGATGTCTGTCTGTCTTTATCCCTGCCTCCGTGCGCATGTGTATGTGTGTGCACACACGTGTGTGTGTGTGTGTGTGTATGTGTGTGTGTGTGGGTGTAAGAAACTACTCAGAATGAAATGAAATATGTTCCCACAGATCTGCAGCTAAACTGAGGCAACCTTCCTGCCCAGCCTCCTCCTCCCTGGTCGCCTCCCTACCCCCCTCCTCCCCCCCCCCCTTTCCCAGGTCCCCTCCTCCCCACCCTCCTCCTCCCAGGCCCTCGCATCCCCACCCCCTTCTTCCCCAGGCCTCCTCCTCCCCACCCCCCTCTTCCCAATCCCTCTTCTCCCCAGGCCTCCTCCTCTCCAGCCCCCCCTCCTCCTGAGGCTCTCCCCTCCCTACCCTGCCCAGGCCCTACGCCTGTCTCCTCAGCAGCAGTGCAAGGTAGCTCTGCTGACCAGCCAGGCCTGGGCAGGACCTCTGGAGGTCACCAACCCTTTTCAGCCATTCCTGATGTTCACCACTAAGGCTCCCACCCTGTGTTCTGTGGGCACCTGGTTAATTTGGGGGAGCCCCAAGCCAAATCAAGGCCATGCCGGTCCCACCCTGAGCAGTCCCTCCCAGTGGGCCAGCACTGGGCACGAGGGGAAGACCATGAGGACAGAGAAAAGAACAGAGAGTAGAAAGGGAGGGAGGAGTGGGACAACCCTGCCTTCCTCGGGAGCTGTGTGATCGCGCAGCAAGGACTTGGTTACTCTGGTCTTGGGCGCTGTCCCTGCGCTCTTCAGCTCAAGGCGAGTGCTCTACTGCTTGAGCCACAGCACTACTTCCAGTTTTCTTGTGGTTTTATTGGAGATAAGAGTCTCATGGACTTTCCTGCCTGGGCTGGCTTTGAACGGTGATCTTCAGATCTCAGCCTCCTGAGTAGCTAGGATTACAGGTGTGAGCCACCAGCACCCGGCTAGGACTCAGTTACTCTCGTGAGCTGTGTGATCTCACAGTAAGGACTCCATTACTATCAAAGGTTGTGTGATCAGAGTAAGGACTTGGTTACTCTTGTGAGCCATATGATCTCATAGTAAGGACTCCATTACTATAATGAGCTCTGTGATCTCAGTAAGGACTCGGTTACTGTCATGAGCTGTGTGATTTTGCAGTAAGGACTCAGTTATTATCAGGACTCGGTTACTGTCACAAACTTACAGGATTCACCACCATGCCAGTGCCACCACACTCACATCACCACCACACCTGCATCACCACCACATTGACATCACCACACCCACATCCCCACACCCACATCACCACACATCACCACACCCAGATCACTTCCACACCCACATCACCACTCCATCACAACACCCACATCCTCACACCTGCATCCTCACACCCGCATCACCACACCCACATCCCCACACCCACATCACCATTATGCCTGTATGGGGGGGGGAAATTAGCAGTTGATTCTTTTTTGGGGGGGGTCTGGTTGTGGGGCCTGAACTCTGGGCCTGGGCGTTGTCCCTCAGCTCTTCAGCTCAAGGCTAGCGCTCTACCACTTGAGCCACAGCGCCACTTCTAGCTTTTTTCTTTTTGCTTATATGGTGCTGAGGAATCGAACCCAGGGCCTCAGGCATGCAAGGCAAGCGCTCTACCACTGAGCCACCTTCCCAGCCCCTAGCAGTTGATTCTTAGAAAGAAACTTTTCACAGAGCTGCAGCCTGTGCTTCGCAGATTCTAGGAGTTCTGAGGGCAGGTTTGGGGCTCCCCTTGCCTCTTACTTCCCAGCTTAGTTAAGGAGCTGGGGCCTGAACCCCATTCTTTACCTTGTCCTTTATCTTTGCTCTCAGCAAGGATATAAATTGGCTTCCTTCTCCTCCTCTTCCTCTCTCTCTCTCACACACACACACACACGTACACACACACACGCACACACACACGTACACACACACGCGCACACACACACGTACACACACACGCGCACACACACACGTACACACACGTACACACACACGTACACACACGTACACACACACACACACACACGCTGCTGCTGTTGCTACTGGCCCGGCAGCCCCCACAGCCTGGTATAGCTGCACCCACCCCTCTAGTCCTTCCTTCCAGTTCAAGTCTCACCTGACAGCCCAGGGTCATGCTCACCCCTGCAAGCCCAGCCATGCACAAGGCTGAGGTCTGAGGATGAGATTGAAGCCAGGCTGGATGGGAAAGTCTATGCAATTCCAATCAATAGCATGAGGTCCATCTTTCTGAGATCCTCAGATCTCAGCCTTTTTAGTAGCCATGTCCTCTTATTCTTTTTTTGTTTTGTTTTGTTTTCTTTCTTTCTTTCTTCTCTCCTTTTCCTTTTCGTTCTCCTCCTCCTCCTCTTCTTCTTCTTCTTGGGTCCGGTCGTGGCGCCTGAACTCTGGGCTTGGGCGCTGTCCCTCAACTCTTCAGCTCAACACTAGCGCTCTACCACTTGAGCCACAGCACCACTTCCGGCTTTTTTTTCCTGCTTATGTGGTGCTGAGGAATTGAACCCAGGGCCTCAAGTATGCAAGGCAAGCGCTCTACCACTGAGCTACCTTCCCAGCCCCCCCACCTTTTTTTATGCTGGTACTGGACTTGAACTCAGGACTTTAGGCTCTTGATTAGGACTTTAGTCAAGATGCATTGTACTCATACACTGTCATGTTGAATTGCAAATTCCTCTGTGTTCATCTACTTAGAGACAATTTTAATTTTTTCAGGCCATAATCCATATTAAGCAAGCAACAGAGGGCACAGAGCAAGCACCAAATAAATACCTTGAATATATTTAGAACTCTTAACTATTAATATTAGTATTGTTCAGCATTTGAGGCCTCGGTCACCCAGAGTGGGGAGACGGGGCGGGGGGGGGGAATTCCTGGAGAGCCAGACTACAGAGGAGCAGAGGGGAAGGGGGGAGGAGGAGGGAAGAGGGCAGGGGAGGGGCCGGGACAGGAGAGAAAAACTCAGAGAGAATTCTGTCCTGGACGCTCGTTTCCCGCTGAGGACATGGTGGGGATGCAGCCAGAGGTGGAGGAGCTCATTTGAAATCTTCTCCCCGGCGGCCTCTCCCCAGCGAGGCCTCCTCTGTGGGGCGTGGCACCCTGTGGCAAGCGTGGATGGCCACCGTGGATGGGACTGGCATGGCTGCCCCTGGGGGCTGACTGGCACGCGTGGGATCTTCACGGCACTCCAATAAAGGCCAGGTGAGCCGGGCTCCACTAGCTCACGCCGTGATGAACCCCAGAGATGCTCAATACCAACTCACCAGGGACAAGCGAGCAGCAGAGGGGTGGCCCTCGTGGCAGAGGACCAGCCCCGAGCAGAAAAAGCCAAGGCAGAGTGCAAGGTCCCGAGTTCAAGCCTCAAGAGGAGCACAAAAATACCAAATAGTAAGTAAACACCCAAACTACTGAATGGGCGAACAAAGGAAAGAAAGATGCAATGAGAAAGAGCTGGGTTCTGGTCCTACTGCTTGTCAGCTGAGGGGCCTGGCCTCTGTGTGGCTGCATGAATAGAGTGAATATGGAAAGTCTACCACGCTTCCCAGATGTACGAATGGCGATGTTGGTGGAGGCCGGGCAGACGGCGGTGCTGGTAGAGGCCGGGCAGACGGCAGACCAGCATGGAGCCCACACACAGCAGAGATGTGGGCAGGGCTGGCCAGGGCAGGAAGGAGACTTCAGCTCTGCCCAGTGGAGCTAGAATCCGGTGGACATCTGTTCCCTCCAGGGGCTGCAGCGCTCTGACCCCCAGCATGCTCTGCCGATCCTCACAGTCTGTTGAAATCAAGAATGAAGACCTCCCCGAGTCCACAGAGCCTTTTCCAGATCTGTCACATTAATTAGCTTTGGCAGTTTGTCTGGTTTCCTTTCATTAGTAGAGCAGCCGGAGTCCTGAGACTGCGAACTCTCCATGGCTCTGTGGGAGAATCTGTCACAGGGGAGGGGCTTGGCCTTTCCTGGAAGTGAGGATCCAACCCTGGGAAACAGCGCAGGCTGGGCAGAGAAACCCATGCTGCCCTCACAGCAGGCCTGGCCGCCTGAGAGCCAGACGCCTGTGCTGGTGGCTCAAGCCTGTCATCCTAGCTGCTCAGAGGCTGACATCTGAGGATTGAGGTTCAAAGCCAGCCCAGGCAGGAACATCTGTGAGACACTTATCTCCAATAAACCACCAGAAAACTGGAAGTGGTGCTGTGGCTCAAGTGGGAGAGCGCCAGCTATGAGCGCCCAGCAGGCGCTCAGCAGGGAAGTTGTGCAGCTCACCTTTGCGTTTCTTCCCCCTCTAGGCTGGCAGGCAAGTTCAGAGAGTTAGAGCTTTTGAAAGAGACACGAGCCAGGCGCCGGTGGTTCACGCCTGTAATCCTAGCTACTCAGGAGGCTGAGATCTGAGGATCACAGTTCAAAGCCAGCCAGGGCAGGAAAGTCCATGAGACTCTTATCTCCAATAAAACCACAAGAAAACCGGAAGTGGTGCTGTGGCTCAAGGGATAGAGCACTTGCCTTGAGCTGAAGAGTGCAGGGACAGCACCCAAGCCCAGAGTTCAAGCCCCACGACCGACCAAACACACACACACACACACACACACACACACACACACAAAACGAAAGAGACAGAATCCTTCACTGCCCCATAATTTGCTTCCAAATATTTATTTCCTACAAAGCCACGTTAATATTATAAACATTTTAAAGAAAAGATTATTTATTTTTGCATTCCTACTGCCCTCCTCTAATATGGAGAAAGAAAGGCACCAAGAGATGATCAGAGGTAGTGAGCAATGGTCAGAGGTACTGAGCGATGGTCAGAGGTACTGGGTGATGGTGAGAGGTACTGAGTGATGGTGAGAGGTACTGAGTGATGGTGAGAGGTACTGAGCGATGGTGAGAGTTACTGAGCGATGGTCAGAGGTACTCAGCGATGATCAGAGGTACTGAGTGATGGTGAGAGGTACTGAGTGATGGTGAGAGGTACTGAGTGATGGTTAGAGGTACTGAGTGATGGTGAGAGGTACTGAGTGATGGTGAGAGGTACTGAGTGATGGTGAGAGGTGCGGGCAATGGTCGGAGACCTGGCTCCTATTCTCTGCCACATCCTGGCTTCATTTCCTCATCTTTCTGGTGGATTATTAGCGTCTGCCAGTTCTGCATGTGGCCTCAATGTAGGTAACCCCTTCCTTGAGGCCTGGCCGGTGCACGTGTGAGTCAGCTCTATGGCAGTCCACCAGCGCTTCACCCCACTCAGAGAGGGACGGGGCCTCCAGGGCGGGTCAGCCCTGAGCTCAGAGAGGGATCTGGTCTCCAGGGCGGGTCAGATCCCCAGCTCCCATCAAAGCATAGTGGGGTCCCTGGTCAGAAAACCCAGGTGGTCATGCAGTTGCTGGGGGGGGAGGGGGAGGGTCATGGAAGGATAGAAAGGGAGGAAGGGGAGGGAGAAAGGAGAGGGAGGGAGGGGAAAAGGGGGAAGAAGGGAAGGAAGGGAAGGAAGGACCTGGGGAGGGGAAGGAAGGGAAGGGAAGGAAGGAGAGAAGGGAGGGTGGAGGGGTAGGAGGGGCAAGAGGGGGAGGGGAAGGAGGGGAGGGAGGGCGCTCCCGATTTGGAAAGTGCACTGAGAGGGAAGACAGTCAGCTTGTGTCAGAGCAGAGCTCTCCCTGCCTACAGCATTAGCAATCTCCTCGCAAGGTTAAAAAACGTTGTCAATTAGGTTTTGGTCTTCATTTTACTTGCAGCCTAACTCAACCAGACGTGGCTGCGGCTGCGTGGAGGGTGTGTTCAGGCCCACGGGTAGAGAGGAGAGTGGGGATGGGGTAAGGGTCCGCTCTGAGGGGAGGGGGACATGAAGAAGGGGAGGCTCCAAGTGCAGCTCCTAGCCTCCCCTCCCCCTGCTGAGCAGGCTGGGTACTCCTGGCTGGGTACTCCTGACTGCAAGAGCAGAAGAGCCATGGGGTGGGCACTGCTGAGGTGGGTCAGACGTCTGAGAAGCCACTGCTTGCCTCTTCTAGAATATGGTGGGTGCCAGGTATCTGCAGAGCTCTCTGCCCCAGACCCGGGTGGGGGGGGCGCAGCGCCTCCCAGAGGGTTGGAGCCTGGTCCGGGCCTCAGTACACGGCACCCCTCCACCTGCCTCTCCCCCACCCCAAACCCAGACTCAGTGCTGGTTCTTTTCCGTCCTCCTCCTTCTCCAGGTCTGGGTCCTGGTCTGGTCTTTTCCCAAGGGAAGGCTTCCATGTGCTGGGGTGGGCTCGCGCGGACAGGGTTTGGAGAGGACTTCCGGCTCTCCAGGAGGATTTATCTCCCTGTTGCTGCTGGTCACGTGTCCACCACGGTGCCAGCCGCCGACCTGGACCGAGCCAAACCCTATGTAAGGCAGGATGCTTCTGGAGTGTGTGTGTGTGTGTGAGAGAGAGAGAAAGAGAGAGAGAGAGACAGAGACAGAGACAAAGAGACAGAGAGAGGGAGAGAGAGCACTTGTGTCTCTATCTCTCTTCCCCCTCTCTCTCCGTGGTCCATGTCTCTGTCTGTCTCTGACTCCCACCTGCCTGACCACGGGCACTGGGCAGCTTGGCCCTGGTGGCTCTTAGTCCCCACAGCCTCCTCTGCATTGCTTGCTCTCCTGAGAAATCCGAGCACAGGAAATGCTGCAGAGCTGCTGCCTGCCCGCGGCCTGCTGCCCAGCCTGCTGCTGCCCTGCCTCTGCTGCTGCCCTGCCTCTGCTGCTGCTGCCCAGCCTGCTGCTGCTGCCCAGCCTGCTGCTGTTGCCCGGCCTGCTGC
>NW_012267294.1:5430915-5459592 GCF_000151885.1 Dipodomys ordii | reverse complement strand
AAACCAAAGGAGGAGGCTGCAATGCTTGGTAAGAAATGTACGCATTATCCTGCCCATGTAATTGTAACCCCTCTGTACAGTATGTTCACAAATAAAAAATAAATAAATTAAAAAAAAAAAGAGTCTCACGGACTTTCCTTGCCCGGGCTGGCTTTGAACCGTGATCCTCAGATCTCAGCCTCCTGAGTAGCTAGGATTACAGGCGTGAGCCACTGGTGCCCAGCTCTTAGCTGATATTTTTAAGGGCATAGCAGAGAATGATTTCTCTCTATTTCTCTGAGGATAATTTCAGGGCTGAGCTGTCATATAGCTGAATTATACATGATGGAGTTCCCAGCTCATCTCATTGAGATTCCGCTAGGAGAGACCTGTCAGCTAATAAGGAGGATAAGCACTTTTTCTTACTAGAGATTTCTAGATGTTTAAACAATCTGTCATTTCACAGGTGAGTGAAACACTGAGTGCTGCAGCTATGACAGCATTGTAAGCGGAAGTTTTTTTTTTTTTTAATTGTCTACCTCATTTCAGATCCATTCTCAGCTCTTTGATATCTTCTCATCTAATATACCTGCAAACAGGCTGGGCAGGGGAGTCGTCAGGTGTCGGAGCTGAGGTCTAGGGAAATCAGATGAGACAGATGACAAGCAGTACAGTGAAGACCCCGGCACAGCTCTTGTACTTTGCAGCCATCAGTGGTAAAATAGAAGTTACTTGAACACAAATGCACCATGGCCAAGCAGTCTGATAACCAAGATGGTGATGAACCGAGGCTGGGTGGGTAAGCACATATACAATGGATAGAGTAGAGAGAGTGGGCAGAGGGGAGGTTCACCTCCCTGTCAGGATAAAGTGGGACAGAAAGCAATTTCATTACACTAGGAAGAGCATTCAGTTGAAAACTTCTGAGTTGTTTCTTTCTGAATCTTCCTGTTGTCTATTTTCAGACTGCAGTTGGCCATGAGTAACTGAAACCCCGGGTAAGGATGACAGTGTCATGATGAGTTGACATTCCTTAAGAAACAAAATGCACTGACTGCGATCCAGAAACGGCCCCATGAGATCAAGGGCCGTCTAGTTAGCTCAGATTCCTACCATTGCTTTCCTTAAACACATGGCAACTTAAATAAGAGGGCTGGAGTAGATACTTTTACTCTTAACATAGAAGAGAAGCGATAAGTTTTATACAAGTCTTTTTTGGGGTTGTGAATAGCCAGGAAAAGAAAGCTCTGTAAGTGAGCTTCTAGAAACAGTTCTGCCTATGTACCATTTTGTTTCCTAGCTTAAAAAAAATTAATGGATACAAAGAAAACCTGCTGTCATATTTTCTGTTTTGACAGCACGAATCCCATTTGAAAATCCATCAGATGATCACTTAGGTGTCACAGTTTCTGTCTCTGAGATAGATGGTACCAAGGGCTGTGTTAGGCGTGTTTTCCTGCTAGTGGAGCTCAGAATTGATGTGTCAGGTGTGAGTTGAGTGTCTTTGGGTCTTGTGTGGAAGGTGTGGTCCCAGGGCAGGGCTACAGAGAGGCCATGTAGGCATTTAGGAGGCAGGGACGGGAGCTTGTTTGGTCACCCAGGGCGGCGTGTTTTTGGAGGATATTGTGGGATGGAGCCCTTTTCTTCCTCTGCTTGTGGAGAACAAGGTGCCACAGGACTGCAGGGAGGAGGAGGAGGAGGCGGGGGAGGTGGGGGAGAGGGAGGTGGGAGGGAGGGAGCTGTGGGAGGCGGAGGTGGGAGGGAGGAGGAGGGGGTAGGGGCGGGACATGGTCACCTGGCAGCCCAACTGCCCGGCTGCCACCTGCCACCTGCTCCATCCCTGCCTGTCCCCACCCTGCCTGGGGTCCATGGGGTGTGTCAGCTCTGCTAATGACTCCAGATGATCTGGAACCGCTGCTTGCCTTTGAAGTTGGCCTTTTGTGACACAAAGCATCACACACACACACACACACACACACACACACACACACACTGCATGTGACAGCAAATCCAAGGCACATTTTCCCTTGCTGGAAGGAGAGGAGCCAGGGAGGAAGGGGCTCCCGCCATACCTGTGTTTCAAGGTTTCTTTGGGCTGGGGCCTGGGAGCTGCCCTTCAGCATCTTCACTCAAGGATGGCACTCTACCCCTTGGCCCACTCCTCCTCTTCTGGCTTTTTGTTGTGAATGGGAGATGCAAGTCTTACAGACTTCCCTGCCCAGGCTGGCTTCAGACTCCCAAGTAGCTAGAATCACAGGTGTGAGCTAAGGCGTGTGTGTGTGTGTGTGTGTGTGTGTGTGTGTGTGTGTGTGTGATTCTCCAATCTAAAAATCTAATTCTCCAGTCTAGGGCTCTGGATTGTAAATGTTTCCAGAAATTCTCGTCTCCCTCTGATTGTCATAACTTTCAGTTCCAAGCATGCTTTGTCTCTTTGGGCTCTGGCCATGGAGTTGGGCTTAAAAATGTATGGCCGGCCGGCTTTGGATTGGGCCAGCTTTCCCGGTGGTCTCTCCGGGTAGGTAGGGCTGTCTGGAGATCAGGGGAAGCTCGGTGGGAGGAGTCTTAGCACAAGTAGCCAGAGGTAGACACCAGGGTGTGGGGCAGCATCAGCCTCTTGGAACTCAAAAAAAACCCCTCTTTGTTGTTGTTGGTGGTGGTGGTGGTTGTAGGGCTTGAACTCTGGGTCTGGGTGCTGTCCCTCAGCTCTTCAGCTCAAGACTGTTGCTTTACCGCTTGAGCCACAGCACCACTTCCAGTTTTCTAGTGGTTTATTGGAGATCAGAGTTTCATGGACGTTCCTGCCTGGGCTGGCTTTGAACCGTGATCCTCAGATCTCAGCCTCCTGAGTAGCTAGGATGACAGGCGATGACCAATGCCCAGGTACTGAACTCTTTTCTTCCTGCCCAGGGGCTCTCACTGCTGCAGATGGAAACCATAGAGGAACATAGCATCTGTCAGTCCCCCGCCCCTCTTCAGCCGTAGGCCCTGGGACCATGTTCCCTGGCTGGCCAGCAGAAAGGTGCAGGTACCGTCTGCCAAATTCATGATAGTAATAATGGCCAACAACACCAGTGCTCTGTTAGTTATAATACCCCACGTTTGTCTCCGACTTACCCCTGAGTCCCTCGTGGTGGTAGAAGTGCGGCCGTAATGAGCTTGTCATTGTCTCTCCCCACCCTGGCTTTCAGGAGCATTAATTCCTGCTCCATTTGGACTCTGCTAATTATCTCCATCGGCAGCTCGGCCTGCATCTTTCCAACAGCCTCTGCTCCACTGCCCCAACCCTGAATTTTAATGACACCCCATTCTCCTAATAATCTACAAGCCATGATAGAGCCTGTTATTAATGGACTGTATCCATGGGCCCTAGAAGAGGACAGAATAGGCCTGCTCTCTCCAAGCCTCCCTCGGGAGGAGCTCTGGTGGGCTGTCAGGGGTCTGGTCATTGACCTGGGGGCTGTCCAGTGACCGGCAGAGGGTGTGTACTTTCTAGGAAGAAGGAGGATGGCTGGGAAGCTAGTCAAGCTCGAGACAGGGTTCTGCCCAGGGTTAGCATATCCGCAGAAGAACAGGAAGCCTGCACCTTTTTGTCTCTACAGCCAAGAACCCTGCCCCACATTCTCTACTCAGCCTTTCACTACAACTCCGGTCTACCCTCAGTTCCTTGAGATACCCAATTCTAGACTCTGGACTTTGGCCTCAGGAAGTCCCTGATTCTTTGTTTTTGTAAAAAAAAAATCATCTTTAGGAGTTGTATAAAGGGTTTCAATTTCAACACATCAACTTATGAGTACAGCATGTCTTGATCCAGGTCAGGCCAGGGGTCTGGATTCCAGACCTAGCTCTTCTGTATTACACATAGCCCCCTTGAGCAAGTGACTTAGTTGATCCTTTGAGGAGTGAATACCAATTTTTTCCAGAGGCGATAAGGATTCAATGAGGTAATACAAAGAGCACTGTGCTTACTGCATAGAAAGAAGGCAGCAACTTGTATCATTGGAATTCGCAAGGGTGGCTCTCTACTCCTTGTACCAAATGCCGCTCCTTCCTGGCTGTGGGATCTCTGTCTTCTGCTCCCGGGTCCTTGGCTGAGCTTTGTCCAGGTCTCTGTCTGGGTCTGAATAAGACCTCAGTTTAGGCAGTACCTGCTCTCCTGGAGTGAGCACTCGAATCTCTGAGAGTCTGTCAGCGGCCCCAGAGCCAGCAACCAGCTTCTCTGTGTTGGGATAGTCGAGGAAAACGTTCCTTCCTGTTTTATTTTATTCCACTTCCCAGCGCATTGTGTGTGTGTGTGTGTGTGTGTGTGTGTGTGTGTGTGTGTGTGTGTATGTGTGGGTCCCAGAGCTTGAACTCAAGGTCTCACGTTCTCCCTTAGCTTTATGGTTCATGGCTGGTACTCTGCCACTTCAGCCACAGCTCCACTTCCAGCTTTTTGATGGTTAATTTCCTTTCTGGACTGGATTTGAACCTTGATCCTCAGACCTCAGCTTCTTGAGTTGCTAGGATGACAGGTGTGAGCTGCCAGGGCCAGACTGGCTTCTCTCTTCAGTTACAGTCTGTTCCTGAGAGAACCTGTTATGGTTACAAATGGATGTTCGTGAGCTTGAACCCATTAGAAAAATGGGGGCACAGCGATCACTGGTGTACCCTGAAACCGTGGCTGGAGGGGTGGACCTCTCAGGCTGGAGAAAGCATCTGCAGGGAGCTGGGACCTGGGTGGTTGGTGAATGCCCTAGTGTTTTCCAAAAGAGGAAGGGGTCCTGGGCCCCACTCGGCTGGGCAGTCTCTTCACAGTGATTAGCAGGTGGTAACCAGGTGTTGTTTGGGGAGAAGAGAGGGCCAGGGCGGCCACATGCCCTCCTCTCTGGTCTGGTTCTGTCACAGAGACCTAGTTTGGGGGCCGTTTTGCTCACAGTAAATGATCATCCTCTACCAGAAAGGAAAAACAAAGCATCTAGCAGATTCCATTGTGGGAGCATTCAGCGTGCCGTGCTCAGCCTTGGCTTATGAGCTACTTCCAATAAGCCAGAGATCAGGATGATTAGAACCCCAGCTGAGCCAAGGAGGAGCTGGGTATGGGGCCGGTTCTCGGCTCACTGCAGGCCCCACGACATGATTGGGCAGCCCTGCCCTTTGTGTTTCTTCACATCTGGTGACCTCCAGATTCCCCTGCCCCCCAAAAGCCACCCGGCCCTGGGCCGTGCCAGTGCACAGTCTGCAGCCCCGTTCTCTGCCAGGGGTGGCGCCTGCCGCTTCCCACTAGGTCCCATAGGTCCCCTGCACCTCTGCTGCCTGCCGGTGTCTGGTGTCTCATGACCAGTATTGAGTATTGAGCTGCTGCTACTGCTTCTCTGCCTCCCGCCGCCCCCCTCCCCCCGCCCATGTCCCCTGGACTGTGATAATGCCAGCAATGCCTGTCACTTTGTGAAGGGAAGCCACTGAAGCTGCGGCCTCTCAGCCCTTTTCTCTTGGTATGTTGACTTGTCCAGGAGTGTCTTCTAGTGGTAGAAGGCTGACGCACACACAGAGGATGAAGGCTGGCTGAGTTCAAGGCCACACACAAGTGGGTTTAGAGAGGCCAGGTCCTCTACAATGGCCTCCTCCCCGGGTCTGATCCGCTCCGGCCTGATCCACACTGATCCTCACCGGCCTTCCCTCTTAGCGCCAGGACTGACTTCCCCATCTCCCTGCCTGCCAGATGCCAAAGGCCAGTGAGGAAGATCCTCCTGCCTGAGCCTCCTGACCTTATGTAACCAGCATTTGGGCTGGGGACTGGTTCCTAATAATCCCCACCCCTACCCTCCACCCTCCAGGCTCAGCTCCACGGAGCACCGGGAGAAGCGGCCACCAAGAAAGACTCCGTCTGGGCCACCCTGCCCCCACCCCTCTTTTCATTTATGAATTCAGGGTTTTTTTCAGGCTGCACATTTAAATGCACTCTATGCTCTCTGGATGCCTCCTCGTCCCCCCTCATTAAAATTCTAATTATTACCAGAGCAAGTAAGATGTCTGATCAAAGGAAAGCAAGTAGGAATACCTTTTGTTTAAGGTGACTGGAAATGCATCCCACACAGCTGTGGCCAGGGGCGGACTGGGAGGGCCTCAGACAAAGACACCACCCTGGGCACCCAGGGAGACAGGGCCAGAGCTGCAGAGCCTAGTGCCTGACACAAAAACAACAGAGTTGCTGTCTCTAATCCCTGCTTATAGGACCCCAAGGCTCCCCGGGGTGATGACAGAGGCAGATTCGTGGCCAGGCTGCAGTCTGGTTCTAACCCCAACTCTCTGTGTGACCTGGGCAGTCTATTTAACCCCTGTGTGTCTTGTGCCCCCAGTCCTGCGTATTTGTGGGAGAAATGATGGGTATGATTGTATCACAAGCATTTTTGAAGCTAAGGTGCTGGTGGCTCACATCTGTAATCCTAGCTACTCAGGAGACTGAGATCTGAGGATCACAGTTTGAATTCAGCCTGGGCAGACAAACCTGAGAAACTCTTCTCTCCAATGAACCAGCAAACAGCCAGAAATGGGGCTGTGACTCAAATAGTAGAGCACCAGTCTTGAGTGAAAAAAAAACTGAGATTGGAAGGCCTAGCTTCAAGCACCAGTCCCGCACAAAACCCCTAAATCCTGGCCACATTAATGCTGCAAAAATTGACTAAACCCAAACAATATCTACTTACTAAGGTTTTTTTTTTTTTTGGTTGGTCATGGGGCCTGAACTCTAGGCCGAGGTGCTGTCCCTGCGCTTTTCAGCTCAAAGCTCTACCACTTGAGTCACAGCGCCACTTCCAGTTTTCTGGTGGTTTATTGGAGATAAGAGTCTCATGGACTTTCCTGCCCAGGCTGGCTTTGAACCTTGCTCCTCAGATCTCAGGTTCCTGAGTAGCTGGGATGACAGGCATGAGCCTCTGGCGCCCGGCTTTACAATTTTGATTTCCAAAGTGATCAATCTGAAAGTAATTTAGTTTTTCTCTTGAGCCCTTGAGGACCTGTGTGCCACACTGGAGACTTCAGCTTAGATGTGAGCTTAGACTCAGGGTCCCAGGTCCCTGAGTCTGAGCCCTGAAGGTCTAACCCTGCTCTGCTCTGGGAATGTTGCTGTGTGTGCAGGATAGGCAGGGGTAGGTGGCTGTGACCCCTGCACACCCTCCTCTGAGACTTGATTGTGCGGGCACTTCCCTCCCCACTTACATCCCAGGATTTGCAAGGCACCAGTAGCTAATCCAAGCAGCAAGTTTGCAGGTCTGCAGTCCGGGCCTGGCACATGGGCCGGGCCGGGCACACGGGCCAGGCTGGGCACACAGGGCTGGTGTGGATGCACCCTTGCCTGCTCCCACCAGGCAGGGCCTGGGTCTAGGGGTGCCAGTGGCCTCCTTCAGAGGAACTGGAAGCTGGGGGTGGTGATGTTTGTGAACTCGGTGTGTGCACGTGCCAGTCCCCGAGGCTTGAACTCAGTACCTGGGCACTGTCTCTTAGCTTTTTCACCCAAGGCTGGTGCTCTGCCACTTGAGCCACAGCTCCACTTTTGGCTTTTTGGTGGTTCATTGGAGATAAGAATCTCATAGGCTTTCCTGCTCAGGCTGGCTTTGAACCACGATCCTCAGATTTCAGCCTCCTGCATAGTTAGGGTTATAGGGGTGAGCCTCCTGTGCAAGACTCAATGGAAGACCTTTACAGTTTGTCAGACACTAACCAGCTCCTCTGCTGCAACCCTGTTGGTCCACAGCCTGAGGTTCACCCCAGGCTCTGCTCTCTCTCAAAGGGGGGGTGTCCCTCACCGTCCTCTGGGGGGCTCGCTCCCCCGGTCGGCAGGGCTGAGCACCAGGCAGCAAATCAAAGCACTCCCCATAGCAGCTTTCCTTCTGTAGAGCTGGCCTCCAGACACAGAACAGCCAGGAGCGGCTGTTTAGCAGGGCCAGGTTCAACTGAACACACGCATTTGTGCAGTCCCATGTGGACAGAACACTGACAGCACCAAGGAGCCCCTGCCTGCCCTCAGCCGGCGCCTCACGCCTCATCCTGGCTGCTCAGGAGACTGAGGTCTGACAATCACAGCGCAAAGCCGGCAGGGCCTGAACGTCTGTAAGACTCTTACTGCCAATGAACCACCAAAACCTGGAAGTGGAGCTGTGGCTCAAGTGGTAGAGCACCAGCCTTGAGCAAAAAAGCTAAGACACAGTGGCCCTGGTCCTGAATCCAGCTCTAGTACCAGCCCACAGGAAGAGAGAGAGAGAAAGATAAAGGGAAAGAAAGAAAGGAAAGAGAGGGGGAGAGGAGGGAAGGAGGAAGGGAGGAAGGGAAGCTCGGCCGCTGGCAGGGCGGTCGCTGTGCTATGCAGAAAGCATGGTGGTTGTCCTGCTAGAGCAGCAGCTCTATAGGACGTGATCAGCGTCCCCAGTCTGCACCTGCTCCAACTGCCCCTGCATGGCCTGCCCCAAGCTAGGGGTGTGGGGCTGTCCTGGTGCTCCTCCAGCAGGAGGGGCGGGAGGCAGGGGGTGCAGGGGTGGGGGAACCGGGAGAGCACACGTGGACGGTGCCAGTCCACCCTGGGCCCCTCTCCCCCACTGGCCCCTGGCTCCTGACCATTTTCTTCTCTTCTTCTGTCTCTGACCCTCTATGCCCCTTTCCAGCCCTCCCTCCTCTGTGTCCCGTCCTCCCTAAGTTCCTGGGCAGGCACCTCTGTCAGCCTCATCGCCGTGGTGGTGATTGTGCGTGGCGCGGCCCCCGGTGGTGGTTTTCCTTGCTCTTGTGGGAGCCACGCCCAGCGCCCTGGAGGACAGAAGAGGCCTCCAGCCCGGCCCCCTGCTCGCCCCTCAGGCCTCCAAGCCCCCACCCCAGAGGCAGCATGGCGGACAAGCTGAAGGAGCCCAGCACCCTGGGCTTCCTGGAGTCGGCCGTGAAGATCAGTCACACGTCCCCCGACATCCCGGCCGAGGTGCAGATGTCCGTCAGGGAGCGCAGCACCGTTGCCCGGCAAGCAAGGCTGCAGCGCCAGACCACAGAGCCCGCCTCCTCCATCAGGTGAGGTGACCCCACCCCAGCCCACGTGGCCTCCTACCGCCTCCCTACTCCCAGCCTGGCCTCCGCCGTGGGACCAGGGGTGGGAATACAGGGCGCCACCTCAGAGAGCCCCATGTGGCACCCATAGGGCCTTTTCCAGGCCGGGCCTGCATTCTGCCAGGGGCCACGAGGGTTTGACATCATCATCCAAAGATCACAGAAAATGATGGGTACACCTACAGAACTCACCATGTGGCAGCAGGCTGCTTGCTCATCTTGCCCGCGCCTCACTTTTCCCAGCTGTGGGCTGGGGAGAATGGTTCCTGTTTGCTCATAGCAGGGAACCATGAAAGAATCGTAGGAACATGAGAGCTAACACATATAGTACATTGCTTATCACACACCTGCCTCTGTCCTATGCTTTTTTTTTTTTTTTGCCAGTCCTGGGACTTGAACTCAGGGCCTGGGTGCTGTCCCTGAGCTTCTTTTGCTCAAGACTAGCACTTTACCTTGAGCTACAGCACAACTTCTGGCTTTTTCTGTGTATGTGGTACTGAGGAATCGAACCCAGGGCCTCATGCACGCTAGGCAAGCACTCTACCGCTGAGCCACCTTCCCAGCCCTGTCCTAAGCATTTTTTAAATATTTATTTATTTATTTATTGAGTTAGTTAGTTGGTTGTGGGGCTTGAACTCTGGGCCTGGGCAGCGCTGTCCCTCAGCTCTTCAGCTCAAGGCGAGCACTCTACTACTTGAGCTACAGAGCCACTTCCAGTTTTCTAGTGGTTTATCGGAGATCAGAGTTTCATGGACGTTCCTGCCTGGGCTGGCTTTGAATGGAGATCCTCAGATCTCAGCCTTCTGAGTAGCTGGGATTACAGGCGTGAGCCACTGGCACCCGGCTCTAAGCATTTCTATGAGGGAATCTATTTTACCCTTACAATTCTATACAATTATGATTTTATCTGTATTTTTTATTGCCCAAATTTTGGCAGGGCCAAAATTAACCTCTATAGTCAATCTCCTGAGTAGCTGGGATTACAAGTGTGAGCTACTACACTTGGCCTCAGCCTTGGCTTTTGACCACTCACTCCACTGCCTGCTGTATGACAGATACTCTGTGACAGTGGTGGTGATGGTGACTGAAGATAATGGTGGTGCCGGTGGTGATGGTAGAGATGGTGGTGGTGATGGTAGAGATGGAGATGGTGGTGGTGGTGGTGATGTGGTGATGGTGACTGATGATAGTGGTGGTGATGGTAGTGATGGTGATGATAGAGATGGTGGTGGTGATTGATGATAGTGGTGGTGATGGTAGAGATGGTGATGGTGATTGATGATAGTGGTGGTGATGGTAGAAATGGTGATGGTGATTGATGATAGTGGTGGTGATGGTGGTGGTGATAGTGGTGGTGATGGTGGAGATGGTGATGGTGGTGATGGTGTTGGTGGTGGTAGAGATGATGGTGGTGATGGTAGAGATGGTGGTGGTGATGGCAGTGATGGAGATTGATGATGGTGGTGATGGTGATGGTGGTGATGATAGAGATGGTGGTGGTGATGGTAGTGGTGGTGATGGTGGTGATAGAGATGGTGGTGGTGGTGATGGTGATGGTAGACGGTGGTGGTGATGGTAGTGTTAATGTGGTGGAGGACCACACAGAGGGGAACACAGAATGGTGTTTCTGCCCGGGGATGCCTGCTTCACTGGTGGAAGTGGAGTCACACCCATCAGGAAAGAATGTAGACAGCAGATGACAGCTGGCCTGGGCTGAGCCTGTGTACCACGGCCTGCCCAGCGACTCCACACCATCAGGACACGCGCAGCGTGTGACACTCATGGTGGCCTTGTGTCCACAGTACAGGGAAGGGAAGGGTGGGAGGGGCCCTAGGCCCCACCCCTGGCCCCCAGCCCAGGCCGGCCCCTCCCTCCCCCCCCCCCCCCCGCAGGCACACCTCCTTCAAGCGCCACCTGCCCAGGCAGATGCACGTGTCCAGCGTGGACTACGGCAACGAGCTGCCGCCCGCAGCTGAGCAGGCCACCAGCATAGGCCGCATCAAGCCTGAGCTCTACAAGCAGAAGTCGGTGGATGGGGAGGACGCCAAGCCCGGGGCTACCAAGAGCTGCGGGAAGATCCACTTCAGCCTCCGTTACGACTATGAGGGCGAGGCCCTGGTCGTGCGCATCCTGGAGGCCCTCGACCTCCCCGCCAAGGACTTCTGTGGGAGCTCCGACCCCTACGTAAAGATCTACCTCCTGCCCGACCGCAAGTGCAAGCTGCAGACGCGGGTGCACCGCAAGACCCTGAACCCCACCTTCGATGAGAGCTTCCACTTCCCCGTGCCCTACGAGGCGCTGGCCGACCGCAAGCTGCACCTGAGCGTCTTCGACTTTGACCGCTTCTCCCGCCACGACATGATCGGGGAGGTCATTCTGGACAACCTCTTCGAGGCCTCGGACCTGGCCCGCGAGACCTCCATCTGGAAGGACATCCAGTACGCCACCAGTGTGAGTATGGCGCGCCCCTGGCCGGCTGCGTGTGCACCTGGGTCGGGGTGATGGTCCCCGGCGCCCTGTCCCCTGGAGATATGGGGGCCTCCTGAGCCCCCGGGAGCTGCCCCGCAGCCCGGTTTGCTCCGGGGACTCGCGCAGCCCAGCCCAGTTCACTATGGGAACCTGCTTCCTGCTCTGGCGAGCAGCGGAGTGGGTGGGGAGGGAGGTTTTATCATGGCTAGAATCGCAGGTGCTGCTGGGCCTCGGGTTGGGCCTCGGTGGAGTTGTGTGACATGACCTTTGTGTCAGGTAAGCAGCACCGGCCTGGGATCCTGAGCTGCGGACGGCTGAGGCTCATTTCTCGTTCATGTCGGCGTGTGCTTTACAGCTCGGCTGGGGTCCCAGCTGGGTCCACAGAGGGTCCTCAGCACAAGGGTGCCCCCGACTAAACATCAGGAGCAGGGAATGGAAGTCCCACAGAGAAGTGACACGCTCACTCCCCTCACACTCGGCCAGCCCTTAATGTGGAGGAGGCAGGGGGAAGCTGTGCCACACTCACTGCCAGCTACTTAGCACTCAGCACTAGTGACTACACAGACTTACTCTTGTCCTGGGTGCTCTCCGTCCATTGCATTCTGGGAGATGGGGGAGGCTGACTTGAAGGAGAGCGGAGGGGGTGCAGGTCTGGGCTGTTCATGGACAGAATTAACCAGGGACGCCCCTGCAGTTCATGTTGGCTTTGTGCATGAGCGTGTTTGTGTGTGTGCATGTGCGTGCGTGAGTGCGTGTGCCAGTGCTGAGCTTTGAACTCAGTCGGGGCCTTGTGCTCTTGCTTAGTTTTCTTGCTCACAGATTACTCTGCCAACGCTGGCTGAGGGCTGGGACCCTCAGATCGCAGCCTCCTGAGTAGCTGGGATTACAGGTGTGAGCTGCCAGTGTCCATTTCAAGTTGGCTTTTTAGAGAAGGGAGGGCAGGTTTGGCAGAGACCTAGCAAGGCCGGGCCCAGGGCCCTGGTGTGTGTGCAGCGCCCTCCGGCCCCCAGGCGCAGGCTGGCTGAGCACCCGGCATCCTACCCGAGCTTCGGTGGTTTCCAGGGGTCTTCACGCCATGTGGTAGAGTGTCTCCCCAGTCAGTTGCTGACGCTGGGGGTGGTCCATTCTGGCTGTGGCCCTGGCCTCGGGGCTGTCCATGCTCAGTGTTTCTGTGTTGCATTTGTAAGGGAAGAGGCTGGGGAATCTGCTCTGATGGGCAAAGATAGAGAACTTGATTTGTTCAGCAAGAGAAAGTTCAGTGAGCACTAGGGGCATGGTGGGCGGGGGGAGCATGGTGGGCTCCGGGGGTCATGGTGGGCTGGGGGCAGGGAGTGGGAGGATTTTGTTATGGCCATGCCCCATGTCCTTATCTTTGTTTTCTTGAAATGACATGACCTAGAACAGCAGCCGGAGTGGCTGGCGGCCTGGCCTGCCAGCAGATGGGGCGGGCAGACGGGGCGGGCAGATGGGCGGGCAGACAAGGTTGAGCCTGTGCGTGCCAGCCACGGCCCGGGAGTCCTGTGCCGCAGATCACCTGAAGTTCATGTCTGTGCAGCCGTGGGGAAGGGAGCTGCTTGGCTCTGGGTGAAGCCACAGCCTGGGTGACGGGGCTGTGCGTGTGGGGTCTGCGCTGCTCAGTAGCCTCGCGCCCTCCAGCCCCGCCCCCTGCCCAGTGCCCTTCACCCTGTGCAGGAGCACAGCCTCGCCCCTGGGCAGGCCGTCTGTTCCCGAGCCTCCCGAGCTGTGACCCCAGTGGCTATCCCCAGCCCAGCCTCAGAGTCCTGCTCCATCTCCTCAGCATGCATGGACACGGGCCACTGGCCCTCAGGGCCCTGCCCAGGCCCTCACAGAGGTGGGCGCCGTGTGCACAGCTGTGGGCCCAGAGGGCCATGCCGGGCAAGGAGGATGGGCGGGGAGACCCCAAGAGGTGACGGGTTCCCATGGGAGCCGGGGGGGGCAAAGGGGGGGAGGAGGAGCACACCCCCGCAGGGCCTGGGCTTGCTTGTCCTGACTCCTGTGCCCGGCCCAACCTGTCCACCTCTTGGGGCCTCCTGAAGGCCTCCTCCATGAGGCCTTCCAGTCGCCCAGCCTCCAGCATCTCCCTAGGGAAGGAACGGGCACAGCTGTGTCCCACACCCACTCTCCTGGGTCCCCTTCCCACAGAGCCAAAGAGCCTGGAGGCAGCTGATTTAATGCCATTTTAGATCCGTACCACTGTGCAAGGAAAGATCTTCAGGCAGCCGGAGTCGGGTGGGGGTAACCTGGGAGGGCTTCCTGGAGGAGAAGCTCCAAGAAGTCTGTTGGCTTGGGGGAGGCAGAGGCCCAGCCTGTGTGTTTGGCACGGCTCAAACACTTGGCTTCTTTTGGGGTGGCAGAAGCTGGCCAGCCAGACTGAATGCTTCAGACGCCTGGACCAGAGCGGAGGCCAAGGAACTCCAGCTGAGCCAAAGTTCAGGCACCATGCCCCAGTGGCGGCTTCTACTTACTTGTTTTTGTGCTGGTACTGAGGCTTGAACTCAGGAAGTTGCAGTCTTACTGAGCTTTTGTGCTCAAGGCTGACTCTACCACTTGAGCCACAGCTCCACTCCTAGGTTTTGCTGGTTCAGTGGAGGTCAGAGTCTCATGGACTTCTACACCTGGGCTGACTTTGAACTGCGATCCTCAGAGCTCAGCCTCCTGAGCAGCTGGGATGACAGGCGTGGACCCCCTGCACCCAGCCTGTTGGCTTCTTGAGCATGATAGTTTTGGACTCGGGCCTGGCCAGTGCAGCCTGGCAGGTCCACGCCCAAGGCCTAAGCCGATTTGAGGAAGCGAAGGCTGAGTGCATCTGGCTGTCTCCCAGCCCCTGAGTACCGAGCTTGATGCCAGGGCCTGGGAAGCGTTGGGAGCCCAGCTCTTCTTTAATTGCAAATCTAAGCCACAGGGACTCAGGCTCCCAGTCTCCAATGAATACCCAGCACCACTGAGGGTCTGTCAGGCACAGGCTCCGGCCTCCCGCTGAGTCCAGAAACCTGCCTCCAGGAGAGAAAGGAGGGAGTTCATAGCATCCATTCCAGCCCTGGGCCAGGCCTCCCTGTTGGGCATGTCTGAGCCTCCGCTGGTCCTGGGCCCTTCCCAGAGGTGCCACCATCTCCGGGTGACAAAGCCCCCCTGCCCTTCTCTCTCCCCGGAAGCATCACTATTTCTATATAAAGCCGTGGATACATGATTATAATGGAGCCGCCGCCAGCACCGTGCTGACATCCGTGATCTGGTGGTGATTGCCACAGAGGCCTTGGGCCAGCGTGCATCTGTCCTGCATGCTCTGGAGCTCAGCTCTGCACACAGAGTATCTCTGCCGTGGCAGGAGATGGAGGCTGGAACGAAGGCCATCAAGGGTACGTGTGTGAGCCAGGGACTGGCCACGCCTGGAACCCTAACTGCTCGGGAGGCTGAGATCTGAGGAATGGGGTTCAAATCCAGCCCAGGCAGGAAAGTCCATGAGATTCTGATCTCCAAATGAACCAGCAAAACGCTTCTGGCTCAAATAGTAAAGCACTTGCCTTGAGCAAAAGTGCTGTGTCAGAGTGCAGGGCCCTGAATTTCAGCCCAGTAGAAAGAGAAAGAAAAAAAAAAGGGAGGGAGGAGGATGGGAGGGAACAGGAAGAAAGGAAGGAGGGAGGGAAGGAAAGGAGAAGAAAGAAGGACATTAGGAAGGAGGGAAGGAGAGAGGGAGGGAGGAAGGAAAGAAGGAAGGAGCCCTGGCCTTTTATGATTGTCCTCAAGCAAGCATGGAAATAACAGCTCAGCATTAGATGACTTAGCAGGGTGGTCCACAGAGAAACTGGGGTGTTTGGGTTTGAAACCAAGCCTTCAGTGGAGCCCTGGCCAGGACCCTCTACACCAGAGGGCGGCGCGGCCAGGTCGCTCCTCAGGCCGGGAACTTGACCCCTGTGGCCGGAGTCCTAGGGCTGTGCTCTCCTTGGCAGTCTGCTTAGCTTCTCTTGTTTGGCTCAAAATCGGTTTCTCATTTTTATTTTTGGAGGGGGCTGTGGGCAGCTTTGGGACTGGCCCTTGGACAACTGTCAATGCCCCAGCATCTTCCCGGGCTTTCACGCTCATTATTCTCATTTAATGTTGATGGAGTGCAGAGCCTTGGGCTGGGCCATGGCGTCCCCTCCCCCCTCTCCCCCCTTCCCCCTCTCCCCCCTCCGTGCCCGCGGTCAGCTGTGAGTCGTTGGGTCACCATGCACAGCTCCCAGAGGCCCCAGCCCCTAGCGGATATCCCCAAAGGGGCCGCTTGGGGCTTGGGGCTCAGCCCTCACCCCGAGGGACAGGGGGCCATCCATCAGGAGCCTGTGTTTGCGTCTCCCACGAGCCCTCAGGCAGAACACCAGGTGTGGAAGAGACAGGCGCTCCATGGATGGGCATTGACTGGAGGTTTCGAGCAAGTGAAAATGGAACCTGAGGAACACAATCGTGTGAACGGGAAAGGAGAGACACAGCAGTGAGAGAGGAAGGGAGCAGGCAAGCTGGGGCTCCTGCCGTCCAAACAGGAGGGGAGATCCGCCATGTGCGGTGATGGTCCTGAAAGAGGAACAGAGCTTCAACGAGATGGCGGCACATGGAGGACAGGCTGGTTTTGAAAGGACGTGGTGACTGTCGGAGGGCGAGCTGTCCTGAGAGACTGTGTGGTTTTAGACCTGGTCACTTGAACTCCCTAGGGAAGTCGGTTTCCATGGGGATGGGGACAGGGGCGGGCCCATGGGGGTCCCATGAAAAGCCAGTGAGTCCGGAGAGGAGAGGATGCGGGACAGAGAGGATGCGGGGACTACGGCCTTGCACCCCCACCCGAGGCGGGAGTCACGGGTCCCCAAGGGGCCGCAGGGGTCCCTTGTGCCCCGTGTCTCGGTGCAGCTGCCTGATTACCACCGCGGCTGCTCATTTACCCCCCACTCCTGCGGGCCTGGCCTCATTATCATCATCATTCTCCAGGCTGTTCTCCCTGAACCCTCCTCCCCGCCTCCCCTCTCCTCCCACCCCCACCCCAACGCAGAACCAGGTCCCAGAAATGAGGCTCACTGTGTGTCCAGCCTCCAGTCCAATGCCAGTAGAGCCCTGGATTTTCTGGGATTCAAATCCACCCAGGACCCAGAAAAAAAGGAGAGGAGTGAGGCCTTCACCTTTGCCCTGAAAGGCCGGGGCACAGGGTGTTCTCCCTGAGGAGGCCCTCAGCATTGGACGCCCCCTAGACACCTCAGCCCCAGCCAGTGGCTGGTGACTGCACAAAGCAGTCTGGACAAGCCCGCGGGCCTAGCCTGGTGCTCTGCACTCCCTGTGGGAATTCCTTGCCTCTTGGTACAACAGATACCCAATCCTCCCCTTCCTGAGCGTGAATAGAAAATCACTAGACAGCAAGCTGGACATCAATGGAGACCTCTTCCTTCCTCAGCCAGGACCCCTGTGCCCCGCCCCCTCCCTCCACACCCATCACCTGCTAACTCTGGTGACAGCGCCCTTCCCCCCCCTTCTCCCTCACTGTCCTGGACATCACTCACGGGAGGGGACTGCGCTGAGCTTCTTAGAGCAGAGAGAAGCATCATGAGTGGGCATGGCCAGAAATAGCCACCAACTTGGAAATGTTGGGATCATTCCTGGGGTGTGGTGGGGCTCTCATGTTCTTGTTCAGGGATCTGGCTCCATGTTCTCTGCAGGGATCTGGCTCCATGTTCTCTGCAGGGATCTGGCTCTGTGTTCTCTGCTCCTGTACAGGGATCTGGCTCCATGTTCTCTGCAGGGATCTGGCTCCATGTTCTGTGCAGGGATCTGGCTCCATGTTCTCTTGTACAAGGATCTGGCTCTGTGTTCTCTGCAGGGATCTGGCTCCGTGTTCTCTGCTCCTGTACAGGGATCTGGCTCCGTGTTCTCTGCAGGGATCTGGCTCCGTGTTCTTTGCTCTTGTGCAGGGATCTGGCTCCATGTTCTCTGCAGGGATCTGGCTCCGTGTTCTCTGCTCCTGTACAGGGATCTGGCTCCAGGTTCTCTGCTCTTGTGCAGGGATCCGGCCCTGTGTTCTTGGGGACTTTGGGGAGGTCAAGGCCTGACCATGCCTCAAAGGCGATTTGGTTCAACTTTCACTTGACTGAGCTAAGATGATATAAGTCCCACAGCTTGCCCTGGTGACTCAGCCAGTCTGGGCTGTGGGGACTCATATGTATCCTTCCAACCATCCTAGAAACCTAGGGTGCTTCCCCAGGGAATCCTCTTGCCCTGGCTTTTTCCTCACTCCTCATCCACCTTTATATCCCCAAGACCCTGTCCACTAATTGCCTTCATTCTGTGAAGTGGCCTCTGTCCTGTAGGGAGGAGGGAAGAAAAGAATCTGGAAGGAGGGTCAAAGGGCATGGAGCACAGACCCATCCTTCGCCACACCCCAACCCCCAGGCCAATATGACTGCAAACAACAAAGAATAAACTGTCAAGCCAGGCACTGGGGCTCACGCCTGTAATCCTAGCTACCCAGGAGGCTGAGATCTGAGGATCCCTGCTTGAAGCCATTCCAGGTGGGAAAGTCCATGAGACTTGGATTAACCACCCAAAAGCCAGACGTGGTAGAACACCAACCTTGGGTGAAAAACCTAAAGGAGAATGCCCAGCCCTGAGTTCAAGCCCCAGTACCCCACCACACACATGCACACACGCACACACACACATAGAACAAGCAATGTCTGTAGGAAAGACTGAGCCCATTTCTCAGTACCTTGGCGCTGAGCTAACCTAGACCAAAACGTCTCCATTGTCTATAAATACGTATGCGTTGGGGCTGCAGCACCTAGGCCAGCCCTGTCCAGTTGTTGGCATGTGTACGGTCAGTGATTCACATGCACATCTGGTCCTCCATCTCCGTCAGCTGACTCACAGCCGCACTAAGCTCTTGTGGGTGAACCGACACCGTCACACTCCTGAGCACCAGCTCCTCCGACAGGACCTCCAGACCACGGCGCCTGTGGCAGGGGAAGCCTGGGGGAGGGCCCGTGGCCACACCGCCTGGACCTCCTCAGTCCCGCCGACCACCCATCATTTCTAGCTCTGTGGGTCATGTCCAAACTTGCTTACAAGCATCTCCTTGACCTTGGAACTCTTGGAGCTGAGTGGGGAAGAGCTCTCGTGGTGACCACTGCGGCAAACCACGCTGCTGCCCACGCCGGTCCTCCCTGCTCCCCTGTGCCCTGTGCCGGACTCTGGTGTCACAGCTGATGCCCAAGTGCTCCTGTGTTACCCTTAGCGCCCAGCTGAGGTGACCCACACACCCACTCAGAGCCACAGGCCCATAACCAGAAAGTACCAAGCCCTGTATCATGTGCCCAAATCTTCCTTTTCTACCCCTCAAGATGAGCCCCAAATCTTCTTGTTCTACCCCTTAAGATATACCCTGAATCTTTTTCTTCCACTTAAGCTGACTATGAGTGCCCTTCCCAAGAGTTCTGCACTGGTGTACATGCTCAGCCTCTGCTGGCTCCCATTTCCAGACCTTTCTGAAATATCAGTATCTTCTTTGTGTGTGTGTGTTTGTGTGTGTTTATGTGTGTGTGTGTGCTGGTACTGGATTTGAACTCAAGGCCTTGCACTCTTGCTTGGCTTTTTTACTCAAGGCCAATGCTCTAGAGCTGAGCCACAGCCCTACTTCTGCCTTTTAGTGGTTCATTGGAGATAAGAGTCTCAAGGGCTGTGCTGCCCGGGTTGGATTTGAACCACGATCCTCAGCTCTCAGCCTCCTGAGTAGCTAGGATGACAGGCGTGAGCCACCGGTGTCTGGATTTGAGGTGGCTCTTGAAGGGAAAGCATGCAAAGCAAACTCTTGTTGTTTCTGGGTCTGTAGAGTAGGTTTTTGGAGAAAAAGCAGCTGGGAAAATCTGGCTGCAAATACCTCTATAATTCTAAATCCTGCTGACAAGACTTTTTCTGTTTTATTTTATTTTTTTTAAGAAAATTCCATCCAGGCTGGGAAGACACCCAGATCTTTCAGGGAGAAGTGTTCCCTAAGGAAGAATATTTCCTGGCCTCCTGATGGGGGAATTTTTAACCAGAGAAACTGAACTCTTTTTATGCACATGCACATGCATGCGCACGCGCACACACACACACATACACACACACACACACACACACACACACACTGGACCAGAGACACATTTGAGAACAGTTATCATGATTTTTTTGAAGGGCGGGGTTGTGCCAGTTCTGGGACTTAAACTCAGAGCCTGGGCCCTGTTCCTCAGCTTTTTAGCTCAAGATGGGCACTCTACCACTTGAGCCACACCTCCACTTTAGGCTTTCTGCTGGTTAATTTCGGACAAGAGTCTCGTGGACTTTCTTGCCCAGAATGGCTTTGAACCGGGATCCTCAGATATCAGATTCCTGAGTAGCTAGGATTATGGGCGGGTGTGAGCCACTTGCCTTCCCATGCTCTTCTGCTGGCCCCTCTCTGCCCCAGCGGACTGCACCTATCAGAAGAGGGAGCTTCTCCAAGAGAAGGATTTCCTGGGGACGCTGTGCCCTAAGGTGGCCATGGCTTGTTAATACCCAGAGGGCTGTGTTGCTCCTCAATTGGGGTGGGGGGGAGAGCGCCATGGGCTCCTGGAGCAGAAGAAATGAGAAAAGACAGAAAGAGAGTCAGGAAGGCAGGGGCCAGGCTCCTGAAACCCAAGTTCCCGTAAGCAAGTTTACTTATTAGGTTTAGCACAGGGAAGGTTGCTGTAGCTCCGAGCAGGCCGGTTCTGTAGAAAACAAGGTTGTAACACATTGTGTTGTCACAGTCCTCAGCTTATGAAGGAGTCCACTCACATGGCAGCGGGAAGCAGTAATTACTGCCAAGCTCTGCAGCCTGACCACGAATTGATCTTACTCCCTTTGTTTCGGCCTCAGGGGAGCCACTGCTCAGCCCTCTGAGGCCTGGTGGGGCTGGCTTCCAATCCTTTTCTGATCTGACAGCCCCCTGCAGAGTTCCCTACAATGGCCTTTGGAACAAGCCCAGTCCTTGGCCCCCCCCCCAGGCTGTCTCTGGAGAGATCACCCCTACTTCGCTCCCATGAAGTGGGGGCGCCAGCGAGAGCTGTTCATGGGCCGGCAGGAGGCAGCCACAGTCCACAAGGCCCACAGGCCTTAGGGTCCCAGGGCAGACGTGATCCAGCTCTCCAGACACGGGGAGCTGAGCAGGCCTGGGGTCAGAGCCAGGCCTCAGAACAACCTCTGCCCTGGGGCTGGGGTTAGGATGAAGGGAAGCCTGAGTGACACCAGGCTCTCCAAGAGCTGCGTGTTCATTAAGAGCTCTTCAAGTTTGCTGTAACACTAACCCTTCTCCATTCTGTAAGAATCCACGTTTGCACTGGGTTTCTTTGTTCTGTTTTTGGCAGTACTGGTGTTTGACCTCAGCTTTCTTTCTGTGGCGTGCTGTATTTCCTTTATATTCTAAAATATCCAAATGATGTACGACTGTAGTCACTGGCCTTGAACTGAGGAAGGGTAAAATAAATTCGAGTCATATGGTGTTTAGAGAAACCGACCTCAGTTTAGAATGTCCTCAGCCTTCCTGATCTATAAAATGTGAAAACTGGGTCCTGGTGGTGGCCGCGACCTGTGACACCAGCTACTCGCCATGGAGAGAGGGAGGCTGGGCAGAAAGGCAGTGAGATTCCCAACCAGCACAAAGCTGGACATGGAGGCGTGGTTCAAATGGTACAAGGCCAGCACTGAGCATAAAAGCCGAAGGAGAGCACCCAGGCCCTGAGTTCAAGCCCTAGTACCAGGACCCCCCCCCCACACACACATACACACACACCACGAGTAACTGTGTCACACACTCTCTAGTCAGCGTTTGAAGCGTTGGGGAAAGCAAGACAGCAGGCAGTGGCAATGTGAGTTCTTGCTGGACTTTTGTCTGGGCTGGCCTTGAATCGCAATCCTCCAGCCTCCCCAGAGCGGCTGTGATTACAGGTGTGTACTACCATCCTCAGCAAAGCCTTGGCTTCCTGATCTGGAACTGAGAGGGGGAGCTGGGCTGTAGTGTGCACTGCCATCCGGGCTCTGCAGTGCGCCCGTCCGGGCTCTGCAGTGCGCCCCGGCTGGCCGGGAATGCTTTAGGAGCTTGAGTGAGGTGAGCCATTGATGCTCGGCTCCTGCTGTAGGCGATCTGATCGCAGGCTCAGAGGAGCCAGCCTGGCCTGGGAAACCTGTGATCCTCTCATTCCAAGGCTTGGGAAGAAAGCCAGGATCTTCAGGGAAAAGGGGAGGTCTTATTCCCGGTTGGGACTGCTTCCCCGTGGTCCCACGCTGTCTGTGGCTAGTGTGGTGGGAGAAGCCTGGGGTAGGGGGGAGGCTGAGGAAGTGGGGGAAGCAGAGGTGTCCACAAGGAGGCCAGGACACACCGGCCTCCCTGGGATGAGGAGCCTCTGTGACCAGACCTCTGGCCTCCTCTCCACAGCAGGAGCTGGGTTCCAGGCAGGCCCGGTCCCAGCCAGTAGCTTTCCCAGGCTCCTCAGGGCCCTTTAGGAGAAGGAGGGATCTGGAAAGTTCTGTGGTGGTGGTGCCCAGCAGCTGTGGCACCTCCCAAACTCCTGGTCCCTGTCCTCCAACCCCCCCCCGGGCCTCCCGGCCTGGTCTCCCCCCTCATCGCTCAGCCTCTCTGCTCCTGGTGTCTGGAAATAACCATTCATGTCATCTGCTCACCGGCAGGCACCATTAGCCGCCGCTGGCAGAACACACAGCCTATAATTTCGGGAGGAGTTACAGTATTAAGGCAATTTGGCATCTCAGCCTCGTTCCCAACGTGCAGAGGGAAGGGGCCGGGGCCTGCCTCCGTGCCCCCCGCCCCCTGTCAGCCTCGGGTCCTGTCCCCCTCCTCCACCCTCCCACCCCCACCCCTGGCATCTTCTCCCTCCCTGTGATGCCAGCCCCGGTCGGCCATCAGACACAGTGCCACATGCTACCCAGCAGGGAGCTCCCTCCATCCACACGGCTCCTGATTTTATGGGAGCATCTGGTACTGTGGCAGAGCTCACAGCTGAGTTCACCCCAGCCTGAGGCTCAGGCTAGCGGCCCGAGCGCCAGCAGCAAGGCCTGAACCCTGCAGGGGCCGCTGAGACCCCGCGCCTGCTGAAGGGCGGCAGGGTGGAGCACAGAGCCCGTCCTTCTGGGAGGGAGAGAGGGGCAGCCTGCACCCCAAACAGCAGGCAGGGATTCGAACCCCAAACCTTGTGAAGGCATGTGCAGACTCCCGCGCCAGACGTGCAGACGTGCTGAGGACTGGAGCCCAGCTTCCCACAGCTCTGGCCTGCCGTGGGTCTGTCTCCATGAAGCCAGAGTGCCAGCCAAGCTTGCAGGGTGGAGGAGACAGAGGGGGCTGGGAAGAGGAGGGGTGGGGTGAGGCAGGGACAGGCTTTGAGGCAGAGTGCTCCGGCTGGGGTGCAGCAGGAGGGGACAGGGGTGTCGACGGCCCTGCCCAAGGCCACACGTCCTGTGCTGTTCTAAGGTGCCAAACACTAGGAGTGTGGAGTAGGTTTTTCAGTGAGGTCCTGCGTGGGAGCTGGGACAGGAGCTGACCTTGGGCTGGGGTCCACAGTGGGAGGCACCTCCAACACCCTGAGGGCCGCAGGCCAGGCCCTTACCCATGCAGGACCCAAGGAAGCAAGTCAAAGTCCAAGCCAGCACCAGTGGCTCAGCCTGGAATCCATCCACTCCAGAGGCTGAGATCTGAGGACCACAGCTCAAAGCCAGCTGTGCGAAACAGTCCACGAGACTCTTACTGCCAGCTAACCAGCAAGAGGCTAGAAGGGAGATGTGGCTCAAGTAGTAGAGCTCCACCTTGGGCAAAAAAGCCAAGGGGGAGCTTGAGGTCCTGGGTTCAAGCCCCAGAGCAAACCCATAAAATAAAACTTGCTTTTGAGCTCCTGAGCCACTTGGCAGGGTTGGAGCCATCCTGCAGGGCTGGGTGCCCCTGTGGGGGCACTGCCCCTCCCCTCCCCGGGAACCACATGAGGCCAGGAGGGACCGCACACTCTCACCGTGGGTTTTCGCTCCCCCCGCCCCCGGCCCCGGGATGTCCGTGAAGATGCTGGGCCTGGACGCTGATCTCTAAGGGACCAGAATCCCCCAGACTGCTCTGCTCAGCTCCCACCTCGCCCCCCCCCCGCGGGCCTCCCCCTCCCCACAGGCCCTCCTCCCCCCCCTCCGCAGGCCTCCCCCCCAAGCCTCCCTCCTGCTCCCTCTCCGCCCACCTTCTCCCAGGAGCAGTGACTCACCGCCCCTGCCAGGAGGTGGGAGCAGCTGCATGCAAGGCAAGTTCAGAGGGGAGCTGAGGACGAGGACACCTCCATGACCACCTTGTCCCTCCCCTCCTTCCCTCCTTGTCCCTTCCTCCCTCCCTCCCTTCCCACCTTGTCCCTTCCTTTCCTCCCTCCCTTCCCACCTTATCCCTTCCTCCCCCCCTTCCCACCATGTCTTTTCCTTCCCCCCTCTACTTCCCACCTTACTCCCCTCCCCAACCCCCCTGCTTCCCACATTTTCCCTTCCTCCCCTCCCCGCGCCTCTCCCCTCCCTGCCCCCCCTCCCGCTTCCCACCTGTCCCTTCCAGCTGGCCATCGTCACCTGCTGCAAGACTCAGGCCAAGAGCGCACTGCACAGGGAGGCCGAGGGGTGAGGCCGCTCCTTCCACAGTGGGCCCAAGCGGCCAGAACACCCAAAGGCCTGGCTATGGACCAGCCATGGCCCAGCCTGGCCACGCCCAGCCATGGCCCGGCCACCCTGCACTCCCACTGGGCCTGGCAGCGCTGTCCCGCCCACCATGGACTCACCCCCCCCACAGACTCACACTCAGATCCCACCCACCAAGGACTCACACTCACACACACACACACACACACACACACACACCGCCCACCACGGACTCACATCCCTGTCCACCAGGGACTTATACTCACCCCCCTGCTCACCACGGACTCACACCCCTGTCCACCAGAGACTCACACTCACCCCCCTGCCCACCAGGAACTCACACCATCACTACCACCCACCAGGGACTCACACCCTGCCCACCAGGGACTCACACTCAGCCCCGCCTGTGTGCACAGCAGTGCTGGGGAGATGGGCCGTGTCTGACTCCCGCCTTCTCTGCCAGCCCCTCATCCGAGGGTCACCGGTCCAGCCGCCTCCACTCAGCTGTGCCTCACAGTTCACTTTGCCACGGGGGCTACTGGGCGCCCTCCCCAAAGTGAGACATGAGGCCGGGGTTGGGGCGGGAGGGGAGGAAACACATCAAGCGGGCCCAGCCCAGCCCGAGGGACGCAGGCAGGGACAGACGGCGGTGCCCACCCAATGGAGGGGAAGCAGGGGGAGGCGCTGCGTGGGGGAGGCGCTGGGGGGAGGTGTGGCCATTCTGGGGGAGCCTGCGGATGGGGTCATAGGGATAGAATGGGGGCTCCTACCTCAGGTCCACCCCTATAGCTGTTGGGCACCATGTGTCCCCGGCCACCCCAGGTGGGATACAGGTGAGCACACGGGCTTTTAATAACATGCAAGCACCTGGCGCACGGCCCTGGGAGTGAGGCTGGCAGGAAGGCGGGCGCCGGCTTGGAGGGGGGCCATGGCGCTCTCCGGGGACAGTGGGTATGCCCTTATGGTGCTGTCCTCTGAGCAACAGCACCCTGTGGTGCTAACACCCGGTAGATGAGTGTGTGTGTGTGTGTGTGTGTGTGTGTGTGTGTGTGCATACTCACGTGTGTGCGCGCTCCCTCGGGCTCCAGTCCTGAGGCTTGAACTCAGGGCCTGGGTGCTGACCCTGAGCTTTTCTGCTCAAGACTGGTGCTCTACCACTTGAGCCACAGCACCAGTTCCAGTTTTTTGCTGGCTCATGGGAGATGCAAGTCTCATGGACCTTCCTGTTAAACTCTCCAGGACTTGCCACGTGCCAAACAGTAAAGCATGCCATCTTTGCCCAGCCTCCCGGCCTGCCCTGCCCTCTGGCCCTGCCCTGCCCCTACCTGTTAGCACCCACAGTTATGTACAAGCACTTCTGGGCACGCCAGCCTTGCTCCCGGCACAAACTGCCTCCCATAACCGTGAATGGAGGCTGCATCGGCTCTCAGGATGCTGCCTCGCCCCTGGGGCCAAGCTGGCCCCGCGGCCTCTTCTCCAGGCTCCTCAGCCCAGAGTGACGCAGCAGCACTTCCTGCCAGTGCTTCTGGATCCTTCTAGGTCTCCGGTGACGCCTTTGCTAAAGAGGAGAAAAGCCACCAGGCGCTTCGTGACTGAGATGCAAGTGTTTTCAAAGAGAGCAGCAGTAGGCTCTCTGGCTCAGCCTGGGCAGACGGACACTGCTGTTGTGCAGATGGTGGCCCGAGAAGACTCCTGGCAAGAAGCCACAAGTAAAGGTGTGGCTTGAGTGGTAGAGGGCCAACCTTGAGTGAAACAGAAACAAATAAAAGCAATTAAAAGCAGGGTCCTGGATTTCCAGCTCCAATACTGGCCCAAAAGGACAACCCAGTCCTCCCTGTCCGTCTTGTGCATGCTAGAGCAATACGCACTCTCGCCACTAAGCTGTGCGAAGTGCAAGATGCGGGTGAGGAAAGACTCCAGTGACTTGTGTGAGCTGTATAGCCTGAGGCGCTGCAGGCGGGGGGACGGGTGCTGGGGGGGACACTGAGTCAGGGACAGGCGGGGGACGGGTGCTGGGGGGGTACACTGAGTCAGGGACAGGCAGGGGACGGGTGCTTGGGGGGGGCAGGCGGGCAGACAGACCCTGAGGTACAGTCAGGTGCAGAATCATCTTGGCCTGGAGAGGCAAAGGTCACCAAATGCACATCAGCCATGCAGAGCAGGGCAGGTAGAGGGGAGGAAAGCAGGCTCAGCTCGTACCAGCCCGGTGCAAGCTGAGCTGCTATCCTTGTTCAGAAAGCAAACTGCTAAGCACTTGATGCTTCTAAATTTCTCAAGGTGGTCGCTTCTTCCGGGGTTTGGTGGGGCTTGGGGCGCCTACTTCAGAGGTTTGTGCTAAGGATCCCTGAGAAAAAAACATCAGCAAAGACCTTGGCAGAGGAAAGCAGGCTGCTATTGAAGGATCCCTGGGAGTTTTCTAAAGTAAATAAAGAGAGGTCTGGTCTGGGGCTCACATGTGCAATCCTGGCTAGCTGGAAGGCTTGGGGGTGGGGAGGGGAATGGTTGTTTGTATGGGCAGCAAAGCTTATGAGATCTTAGCTGATCACTGGTTTGGTGGCTATCATACTAGCAACCCGGGAGGATGTCAGTTCCAGACCAGCCTTATCAGGAAGATCCATGAGACCCCATTTCAGTGGAGGAAACCGGGCCTAATGATGTGTGTTTTGCAATGATGAGAAGCAAAAGTAGGACGACTCGGGGCCAGGTGTGCACCTGGGCAGGAAGTGTGAAACGATGCAAAACAAGTGTGACTCGGTGGATGTTTCCACAGGTCCTGAAGGAGCACTCAGCACCACCAGGAGCTGAATAAACATAGGGGACAAAGCCCTGATTCTTGATTCTCGCCCCCAGAGCTGCCAGGGGCTCCTGCCCCAAGACTCTGCACAGACAAAGCCCCACATGATGTGGATTGCTGGCACTGCAGGGGCCAGGTTCCTGGGTATTGGAAGGGGGGCTGGTTGTGGAAAGTTTCACCGCCCTAGTGGAAATTCCATGGCTGGGGGTCTTCTGGCACTAGTTCTGGGCTTTGATTGGGGGCCAGGGGTGGTAGGTAGACCAGAAGCATGGGGGCAGGAAAGGGAGGGAGCTGACGCCTCCTAGAGGAGAATATGCTCAGGCTAATTCTCGGGTGGGCCAATATTCCAGAAGTTTCCAGTTGGAGGTGGGCTGCCCTGGGAACCTTGGTGTCTTCCTCAATTCCTCTTTCTCAGAAGTCAGGAAAAACCCAACAGCTACGACTTTCTCCAAGGTCATTTCGTATCTCCCTTCTCTGCTGGAAATTTGTCTGCTTGATGTTTTTGACCAACTTCATTTCCTTTTCCTTTTTAATATTCATTTCTCTTTTTAATACTGTGCTGGACCCCATACAATGTAAGTTGCATAGAGGAAGGGATTTCTCTCCTCTATGCCCCCGTATCTAGATTGTGTACTTAATACATAACAGTACGAGACTGAGTCAGTGAATTAATACAGGGCACACATAGAAGACTAAAACTTGTTATTTTGAACGAGGGACTTCTGAGGAGTGGAGTTGTACATGACATCTGAAATCAGAGTCTTCCCAAATCCTGACCCCCTCATCCAGCCTAGCTCTGGGAACCCTAAGGCAGGAAGCACCTCCATATGGTGGAGTTCCGAGACACCTGCCCCCCCCCCGCCTCAAGTCGTGGGTACCGGAGGAAAAACAGCCTGGCAGGATGCTCTCTGGTACAACAGATGGACACATTTGCCATCTTCCAAAGAAGGTGGTAGAATTTTGTAGGAAAAGGCGACCTCGTGGCCTAGCCGTGCTGACTCTGCTCCTCGCTGTTTGTTTTTGAAGGTTGATCGAATTAGGGGAAAAGGACAAAACCGATCCAAGGCGGGGCTCAGGCACTGGGTGGGGACGGCTCATTGGTTGGCACCCTGTCCTGAAAAGACGTGGATGCTGTGCTTCTCCCCACCCAGAGACAGTGGAGCCCAGAGAGGCCAGGAGGCTGCCACAGTGGAGGCCTGGGTGCCGGCTGAGCCGAGGGGCAGAGTGGAGGGGAGCTGCAGCCTGTGGGCTGAGCACTTGTGCTGCCCAGGACAAGCTGACCACACACCTGGAGGGGGAGAGGAGTGGGGAGAGCCCGGATGGGGCCAGTCAGACCAGAGCAGACCGCAGGCAACCCAGACCTGATCGAAACGAAACATGAGAAGGGACGTTGCAAGGGAACCTTCTACCCCGCTCCCCCCAGACCTGGGATTCCTCACGGATCCCAGGGCCCATGTCCTTAAACTGGTGGCTCCAAGAGGCTTCCCCAAGGCCCCGGAGGGGTGCGGGCCTCACTGCCCTCCTGTCTGCTTCCCTGCAGGAAAGCGTGGACTTGGGAGAGATCATGTTCTCCCTCTGCTACCTGCCCACGGCCGGCAGGCTCACCCTCACCGTGATCAAATGCCGCAACCTCAAGGCCATGGACATCACAGGCTACTCAGGTACTCCCCTCCCCCGTGCCCCCAGCC
>NW_012267294.1:5407885-5430774 GCF_000151885.1 Dipodomys ordii | reverse complement strand
CCCCCAGGACCTGGCAGTGCTGTTGTTCCCTGAACCCCCAGCCTCTCTCCTCCCCTGTGCCTCCCCAGCCTCTCTCCTCCTCTGTGCTCCCACCAGTCTCTCCCTCCCCCATGCCCCCCAGCATCCCCATCCCCTGTGCCCCCACCAACCTCCCCCCCTCGTGGCCCCCACCAGCCTCTCCCCTCCCCTGTGGCCACCGTGCTGCCTCCTGTAGTCCAGACAGCAGGCTGTGGGAGTGTGCAGGATGAAGGGCAGTAAACGCCAGTGTTTTGAAGCAGAGCACAGCCCCAGCTCCCCGGGCTGGGTCTCCGCAGCCACGGCAGTGGATCCGCGGTGACTGGAGCGCAGGGAAGGCTGACTTCAGCCCACTGCGCCACTGTGCTCAGCCTGGGCCATGGTGGGGGGGGGGAGCACGTGGCGGAGGAGACCCGACCTCAGAGCAGGAAGCCAAGAGGAGGGGGGTGGGGCTGAGGTCCATAGCAACCAGACCTCGCCCATGGCCTCGCTTCCTTATATTAGTCCACACATCCAGAAGGTTCTACCACCGGGCCAGTAGCACCAAGGCTAGGCTCAGACCTTCAGGCGTGGTCTTTGAAACATCCGCCATCCAGGCCACAGGTGTTTCTTGGTCTGGGAGATGGGAACGCTACCGCCTGCATTGATTGTACTCAGAATAAGTGAGCAAATCCAGGGAGATGCTAAGCAGTGTCCCAGGACATCATAAGCACTGGGTGGATCACTGGTAGAAGGGAGAGGACAGAGGGAGGGAAGAGGGTGACGGAGGGGCAGAGGGGAGGAGGTCTCAGCTCCCAGTTTTCGTGCAGAGGAGGGAAAGGAGCAGGAGACACACTCAGGACAGTCTTCTCCATTTCTGCACTGGCCTGGACTTCCAAAAGGGTCGCATGGAGTGGCTCCAATAAATGTCTGCCCTCTGCCCAGGCTTGGGCTGCAAACACGCTAAAAAGGAGGCAGGGATGGGGCTGGGAAGGTGGCTCAGTGGTAGAGCACTTGCCTTGCATGCTCGAAGCCCTGGGTTCAATTCCTCAGCACCACATAAGAAAAAAGCTGGAAGTGGCGCTGTGGCTCAAGTGGTAGAGTGCTAACCTTGAGCTGAAGAGCTGAGGGACAGCACCCAGGCCCAGAGTTCAGGCCCCACGACTGGACCCAAAAAACAAACAAAAAAAAAAGGAGGCAGGGGTGGAGAGCAGCTGCAGAAGCCTGTGTGCTGGGCATAGGGTCAGGGCATACCTGCATACGTGCATTTGTGCACACGTACACATATACACACATGCATACATAGACACAGGTGTGTGCACGTGCTTTCCTTATGGTAAGGAGGGCCCTCCGGGAGCTGGCGGGTGACAGAGCAGGAGCTTGAAGCTTGTGAGCTGAACGCTCGCTGGGGAGGGCGGAGGCTGCAGGTAGACGCCTGTGAGGATGCGCAGCCTGGGAAAGGCCCCATTTTTCTCCTCCAGGAAGCCCTCCTCTGATGTCCATGTCCTGGGTCACACCACCCCGGAGGCGCCCCTCAACTCCTATGGAATCTGCCCCACACCCCCTGCCTGTACTGGGTGTTTCCTGGAAAGCTCTTAAGTATGAGCACAGATGCCACAAAGCGGTCGTGGTGGGCCAGGCTCGGGGGCTATGCCTGTCATCCTAGCTTCAGGAGGCGGGAATCTGAGGATCAGGGTTTGAAGCCAGCTGAGAAGGGAATTCTGTGAGACTCCAGTTAACCACCAAAAAGCCAAAAGTGGAGCTGTGGCTAAAGCGATAGAGCCCCGGGATTCAGCAGTAAAGCTCAAAGACAGGTAACCAGGCCCTAAGTTCAAGCCCTAGTACTGGCAGGCACACACATACACACACACACACAGAGAGAGAGAGAGAGAGAGACAAAATCCTCCGAAAATCCCGAAGCGTGTCTCACAAAGCAGTAGAGTGCAAGAGCAGGCTGGTTAAAATTCCCTGCTGCCTCCTCCAGGTTCTTTGAAAACCTAAGCTCTCTCATGGTCTGGGAAGGTAGCTCAGTGGTAGAGTGCTTGCCTTGCATGCATGAAGCCCTGGGTTCGATTCTTCAGCATCATATAAGCAGAAAAAGCCGGAAGTGGCGCTGTGGCTCAAGTGGTAGAGGGCTAACCTTGAGCTGAAAAGCTGAGGGACAGTGCTCAGGCCCAGAGTTCAGGCCCACAACCGACCAAAAAAAAAGAAAGAAAGAAAACCTAAGCTCTCCAACGGCTGAGCATGGAGCTCATCCAGTTACCTGTGGACACGCCTTCATCTAGTCGCCTAACCGTTAACCCTAAGCCCTAACCCTAACTCTAACCCCTAAATCTTACCCTAACCCCAACCCCAACCCTCATTCGGTTGCCTGTAGGAAAGCCTTCAACGCTTGGCCTTCTGGGCAGGGCTGAGGTTTCTCTCCTTCACACTGAACTGCATGTCAGGGGCCATGAGTCCGGGAGGCTTTTGCACAGGAGGCAGGGCTGTACCCTCGGGATTGCAGGGTGGGAGGGCATTGGACTTAGCCCACACCTGCCCATGCACACAGCCTGGACAAGGTGCCAGCCCCTCTGTGTCTGAAAGCTGTTATTACCTGTGGGTCATCTTCACCCTTCTTGAGCTGGAAGCGTAAATACTAATTATGATGGTGACCAAAACACCTGTGCTATGCGATACCCTAGGTCCCTTCATCTGGATGAGTAGAAAATTTCAGGGTAGGAAGACGGCATGAAATCCCTATTCAGAAAAACAGAATGGAGAGCCACGCTTGGGAGGCACACCATTTCAGTAACAAGACAGTTGCTGGCAGCATGGAGACAGTCCAAGACACCATGGAGAAAGCCTACCAGCCTGGCCCTCCCCCAGGGCGGACTCCCTCACCCTCCCGGCCACAGCTCCTTCCACTCCACAGCTCAGAAGTGGCCAGGACCTGACTTCCAGGGGAGCAGAAAGCAGGCTGCATCCCCTTCCTGCTGACAAATGCAAATGAGAGTATTGAGATATGGGAACCCAGCATAAACAGCGTGGGGCAGCAGCTGTTCATGTCTCTCTGACTCCAGGGTGTGCCTTCAGCATCACAGAGGCCTTTTTGTTACCCCCTTGATCCTTTGCTCAGCAATGCTGGTGAAAACCTCCGGGGAAAACTGTCCCCAAACACATGAGAGAAATATGGGGTCACCTGTCACCCTGGCTACCTGGGAGGCTAAGAGCTGAGGCTCACAGCCTGAATCCAAGCCCACAGAGCAAAATACATGAAATTCTTCAGTTTATCAGCAAAAAGCCAGAAGTGGAGGTGTGGCTCAAGTGGTAGAGCACCCACCTTGAGTTGAGGGACAGTGCAAGGGACAGGCAAGAAGAAAAGGAGGAGAGGAAGAGGAAGAAGGGAAGGAATGAAGGAAGGAATGAAGAAAGAAGGAAGGGAGGGAGGGAAGAGAAGAAAAGCCAGGCGCTGTGGGACAGAGGTGCAGGTCTGGGGCATGGGCAGCGCGTGTCTGGTCAGGCTGCATCTCTGTTAGTACCTCACAAGAGTAAAGATGACAGTGCCTCCTCAGAGACAGGTGTGCACACAGGTAACTTCAGGTGGCTTTGTTTTTCTCACACACACACACACACACACACACACACACACACACACACAGAGTCAGCCCTCTATGGCAAACAATGCTCAGGACACACCCTCTCTCCTTCACTCTGTTCCCGTCTGCACAGACCCCTATGTCAAGGTGTCCCTGCTGTGTGACGGCCGGAGGTTGAAGAAGAAGAAAACCACCATAAAGAAGAACACGCTCAACCCCGTCTACAACGAGGCGGTCATCTTTGACATTCCTCCGGAGAACATGGATCAAGTGAGCCTGCTCATCTCGGTCATGGACTACGACAGGTATGTGCAGCCCAGCCCCAGGGACACGGCTCCCGCCGCCACCCTGGGGCAGCGCAGGCTTCTTGGCCTAGGACCCGGAGTTTGGGGTGCGGGTTCTGCCACCCGAAGGGACAGGGACTTGAGGGGACCACGTGGGCCTCGGCTTCCCTCCCAGTGGCCTGTTTCCACCCATCGCTTCCCGTTGTCCTGGGTGGTGCCATGACCACTAGCCGTCCTTTAACATGCCTCTCTGGCAAGCCGGGCACCCGTGGCTCACACCTGTCATCCCAGCTACTCAGGAGGCTGAGATCTGAGGAGGACCATTCAGAGCCGGCCTGGACAGGAAAGTCTGTGAGATGCTTATCTAATTAACCAACAAAAAGCTGGGCGTGGCTGGGGTTCAAGTAGTTTGGGTTTAGCCCGGAGCATAGAAGCCAAGCAAGGGAATGTAGAAGCCAAGCAAGGACTTAGAACACCACCACCGACAGGATCCAGGATCGGTCCCTACCACCTCGGCCCCGCATAGCCTCAGGTGAATTCTGCCCCGACTCTGCCAATTGACTAAAAACACATCTTCCTGAACACATTCCTCTACCCCTCTGAAGATGGGTCATGGCTGTGTCCTTCCCCTGGGCTCCCACGACTTTCCGCCACCAGGCCCACCACGCCTCCCAGCCCCGGTCCTCTTCAAGGGTGTTTTTTCTCATTTTTGATTCTGCTCCCCATTAAGGCTGCCTCAAAAACACTGCCCAGCCCCTCATGATTCCCTCTCTCCAGCTGTCCCTTAACAGAAGGAGACTGAGATCTGCGCTAATGCCCCGTCCTGGATTTTTTTTTTTCTTTACTGCGGGGATAGTTCTAGGATTTGAACTCTAGGTCTTGCTCTCTTGCCTGGCTTTTTCTGCTCCACGCTGCTACCACTCTACCACTTGAGCTACAGCTCCACTTCTGGCTTTTTTTTTTCTTTTTTTGCCAGTCCTGGGGCTTGAACTCTGGGCCTGGGCGCTGACCCTGAGCTTCTTTTGCTCAAGGCTAATGCACTTGAGCCACAGCGCCATGTCCAGCCTTTGAAAGTCATTTATTGGATACTTTTTTTTTTTTTGGTCGGTTGTGGGGCCTGAACTCTAGGTTTGGACACTGTCCCTCAGCTCTTTAGCTCAAGGCAAGCATTCTACCACTTGAGCCACAGCGCCATTTCCGGCTTTTTCTGCTTATATGGTGCTGAGGAATTGAACCCAGGGCCTCATGCATGCGAGGCAAGCACTCTACCACGGAGCCACCTTCGCAGCCCGAAAGTCGTTTATTGGAGATAAGAGCCTTTTGGACTTTCCTGCCCGGGCTGGCTTCGAACCACAATGGAGCTAGGATTACAGGCGTGAGCCACCAGCACCTGGCCACTTCTGGAGTTTCACTGGTTAATTGGACACAACAGTGTCTCAAATCATCTGCATGGGCTGCTTTCGAACCTGTATCCTCAGATCTCAGCCTCCCAGCTAGCTAGGATTACAGGTGTGGCACTGGTGCCCAGCTCCAGTCCTGGATATCGAACACAAGTTCCCAGGCCCCTTGACTAATGTTACTTGAACGGTAATGGATGCTCTTGCTGAGTGAATAAATCACGGCTGGGGGAGGAGAAATGGCTCTCGGCATTATCTCTTGTTAACGGATTCTCTCCCAGTGCTGCTGTCTCTGCCTATGAAGGGCTGGTCAGGTCACAAGGTGAGAGGCCATCGGTCCCTGGGGTTCCAGGCAAGCCCTTGGCCCTCGCTTATCTCCCTGTGTCTGATGGAGGTGGAGCAGCCTCACAGGCTCCGACCTCCCAGGGCGGCCTTCTGCCCAAGAGCCCCCTGGTGGCCAATGGCGGGGTCTGTCTTCCACAGAGTGGGCCACAATGAGATCATCGGGGTGTGCGGCGTGGGGACCAGTGCCGAAGGCCTGGGCAGGGACCACTGGAACGAGATGCTGGCCTATCCCCGGAAGCCCATCGCCCACTGGCACTCCCTGGTGGAGGTAAAGAAATCCTTCAAAGAGGTGGGTGAGGCTGCCTGCCCGGCGCGTTGGCCACTTGGCATTGTGGGCTGAGAATGGCAGCCATGGGGCATCCGGGGCATTGGCAGGAGGGGCACAAGGCCGCGTGCTCCTCCGCATAACAGGCGCTGGGGGAAACGGAGGCTGCCTGATGGGGCCCCTGACATGGGATGTTTCACAAGCAATCCTGGAGGTTGTCTTGTTTTCTGTTGTTCTGTGTTGGTACTGAGGCCTGTTGGAACTCAGGGCCTGCGCACTGCCCCTGAACTTTTTCACTTATTGCTAGTGCTCTACCACGGCACCACTAACGGCTTTTTGCTAATTAAGTGAAGAGTCCCGTGGACTTTCCTGCCTGATCCTCAGATCTCAGTCTCCTGAGTAGCTAGGATCATAGGGGTGAGCCCCCGGCACCCGGCCAATGCTGAGTTCTTAATGGGAAAATTTAAACCTTGAAAAAGCCTTCCCAGCAAGCCACTGCCGGGCCTGAAAGCCTCCTCAGAGCCCCTGAGTTAGTCCTTTAGGATGCACCCCAGAGGGGAGTGAGATCAGAACCTGGGCAGGAACTCCTGCCATCAGAACACCCAGCTCCCCAGGCCCGAGCCAGGCTGAGTTTGGCATTTCCTCTGTGGATAGATGGCAGGTAGACTGCCAGAGAGCAGCTCTCTCCTTGCACGAAAGGCTTCACAGTCTCTCCTGAGAGGCACTGCTGTCTAGTGGAGTCCCTGGCCAGGCTGGCAGAGGCTGTGGCTCCAGTTTTGCCCCCTCCTGGCTTGCTATGCATGCTCCTGGCTTGCTATGTACGCTGGAGCCCAGGGCTTCTCCTCCACTGTCAGGAAAACATCCCTTTAGCTGATAATCTCAACTACTCAGGAGACTGAGATCCAAGGATTGCAGTTCAGAGCTTGAGCAGGAAAGTTTGTGAGATGTTCATCTTCAATTAACCAGCAAAAAGCCAGAAATGAAGCTGTGGTTCAAGTGATAGAACACCAGCCTACAGTGAAAAAGCTAAAGGACAGCACTCAGATCCTGAATTCAAGCCTTAGTACTGGCATGCACGCACACACCACAAAGAAGATAGAGGAGGAGGAAGGAAGGAGGGAGGGAGGGTGGAAGGAAGGAAGGAAGGAAGGAAAATGACTCTTTGAGTGACATCAACGCTTGTCCCACTTGCCACACCTGACCAATTTAGATCCTGTGGTGAGCTCTTGGCCTGCATTTCTCGAGTAGATTGGGGTCAGGCAGTCAGATCAGGCTGAGCCTCTGCTTCGAATCACAGCCCTGTCTATATAAAAAGCTAGATGCTGTACAGCAACCCATAGAGAATCGAATACCAAAACAAAGGCCTTTTTTGTTTTGGTGCTGGTGCTTGGGCTTGAACTCAGGGTCTGGGTGCTGTCCCTGAGCTCAAACGTGGTGCTCTACCACTTGAGCCACCGCGCCATTTCTGACTCTTTTTTTGGGGGGGGTCCGGTCGTGGGGCCTGAACTCTGGGCCTGGGCACTGTCCCTCAGCTCTTTAGCTCAAGGCTAGCACTCTACCACTTGAGCCACAGCGCCACTTCCAGCTTTTTTCTTTTTGCTTATGTGGTGCTGAGGAATCGACCCCAGGGCCTCAGGCATGCAAGGCAAGCGCTCTACCACTGAGCCAACTTCCCAGCCCCTGACTCTTTTTTTTTTTTTTGGTAGCTTTAGTGCAGATAAGAGTCTCACGGTCTTTCCTGCCCAGGCTGGCTTGGAACCACGATCCTCAGACGTCAGCCTCCTGAGTAGCTGGGATGACAGGCATGAGCCACCTGTGCCTGGCAAAAAAGAGTGTTTGGTGGGCACGGGGCCCTTCCACTAAAGCTTAAAGTAGAGGCGCCTTTAAAAAGTGCAGCAGAAAATGTCCACCCAGCCAAGGACCCCAGGGCCATTCTCAGACCCCCCCCCTCACACAAGCCCTGGATGAGGCTGCTGCCCAGCCCTGTGTGCCATGAGCCCAGCTGGTGGCCCTGGGCAGGCTGCAGCCAGCCTTCAGTCCTCAGTATCTGTTGAGGGGGCTTTGAGGGTGGGCATGGGACTGTGAGAGTCCAGGCGGCCGCTGCCCGCCCTGGGCTTTGATTCTGGGTTGGTGAGGGGTAGGCCCGTCCCCTCACCTTTCCCAAGCCCAGCTGCAAGGGCTGGCTGCCTTCCTTGACACGCGGGGCAGACCCTGCACCCCTGATGTCTGGCTAGCCTCAGCAAAGGAAACGTGTGGCAGGAGAAATGGAGCGCGGCACGCTCTGTTGTCAGGCCTGGGCCCCCAGGATCCTGATAAGTGCAATCTAATTAGTCCACATAATTGATTCCAAGTCTGTGTCTTTGAGAACTCTGACTCACTCGTCTTGACAAAAGAGAAAGATAAAGTAGAATAGAGCCCTTGAAAATGAATATTTGGTGAGGCAGTCGAGTTAACAGTCCGCAGAAAACAAAAAGATTAAATTGATTCATATCCCTCGGCTTTACTTTTTTTCATCACCTGGCCCTGGAGTGAGCGATCGAGTGTGCACAGGACTGCCCCCCTTTCACACACACATTTCCTCCTCCGATGATCATTTCTCTGCACAAAGAAGCTGAAAATGACATCCGTCTTGGCGACAGAGAATTTCAGCAGTAAGGACTGGTATGCAGTCTTCATGGACACTTTTATTAAAATGCATCTAACATCTAGGTGAGGGCTTGCGGTTCATACCTGTAGCCCTAACTGCTCAGGAGGCTGAGCTGTGAGGACTATGATTTGCAGCCAGCCTGGGTAGGAAGTCTGTGAGACTCTTATCTCCTGTTAACCAGCAAATAACTGGAAGTACAGCTGTGGCTTAAGTGGCAGAGTGCTAGCCAAGGGCAGAAAAGCCAGGTAAGGATAGCGCAAGGCCCTGGGTTCAAGCCCCAGTACACTAACACATACACACACACAATCACAACCTCAGCAGGCTAACATGAACTAACACTCCTGTGTGTTCACATAGCACTCTGTGTCCTCAACTGTCCTCACTGCTCACCTGCCTCCTCTTTGCTCAGTCCTGACACTGAGAGCCTTGCTCTTGGAGGTTGGATCTCCCTCCCAGCCGCACCATCCATAAAGAAATCTCCTCCAGTGCCAGGAAGATAAATGACCTCATATCTGTAAAGCACTCCGTGTGTATCTTGTACCTTTCTAGCTGAGTTTCAAGTGCTGTGATCATTTCTCTTTTTATTAATAAGAACAGAGGGCATCAAACTGGCTTGCCTGTTAGGGGTTTAAAATAAGGTTGAGGGAAACAAATTCATTGAGAAAGTATTTTCCCCTGCTGGGATCTCCCGTGAATAAAAATGCATTAAGCCACATCCAGTGCCTGCCCAGCTACGTATCAGCCCATTTCTTCCCACATTCCTCCTTGGCGCGGCACGGCCATCATCCACGTCTCCACACACAGAGCCGGGTGGCTGGGCTCCTCTCCAGCTTTATTGCAAGGGGCCATGTTCAGATCGCCTTCTGTAGATTTCTGTGTGGGTCATGGCTGTGGCTTGGCCTCAGGACCTTGCGCTCTTGCTTAGATTTTTTTTTTTTTTTTGCCTGATACTGATGCTCTCCACTTGAGCCATCGCTCCACTTCTGACTTTTTGCTGGTTCATTGGAGATTAAGAATCTCATAGACTTTCCTACCCCAGCTGGCTTTGAACCACAATCCTCAGTGTTAGCCCCAGAATTTGCTAGGATGTCGGGTGTGAGCTGCGGCCCTGGCTTTCCATAGATTTTACATTTCAACAGAAGACCTTGGCACACAGCTGCCTGGGAACAGTAACCTTGCTGTTGGTGGGGGACAGGGTCTCTGCTTTCCCAGAGCCACTTGGATGTGCATTCTAGAATTATCCACCTCTCCATTCATGCACTAAGCTCCTCCCTTGGTTTATCATCACAGGAAAACTTGAGGCCTTAGCCGACAGTCCATGTTCTTTCTCCATTCATTCCAGATAAACAGTTACGCTCTGTGTGGCTACCCTGGGAGGAGTATAGGACAGAGGTGCTCTGTGTAGCATTTTGTGTTTCCCGCTCTGGGCTGGACAGTTGATCCAGTTGTCTCTGTGGCCTGTGATCCGGAGAGGAGCGAGCAGTGGCCGGGTGCCTCTTGCTGACCATCGAAGGCAGTCACCTAGCTCCACACAGCAGGATCTGCTGGCGAGAGCACTCCTCACGGTCTCACACCACCTCAGCGTGTGCAGACTTGAGGCAGAAGGCCCAGGGGCCCAGGGGCCAGGCGCTTATTGATTGCCTGTATCTCACCAGGGAACCCCTCGGTTGTGATTTCATTCACGCGGACGCTGCAAGCAGAGGGACTGCACCGGAGTTAGGAGTAAGTACCTGGAGTCAGGCCATTGGTTGCGCTTCATCTCCTCCCTCCCCCCGCAGCTCGTGCCGCACGGCACCGTGGCAGGATGGAGCGGAAGGGGCCAGAAGACCCGGCTCTGTGGCCAGGCTCTCTCTGCTCCTCACTGGCTGTCTCAATTTCTGTGTCTTTGTTTTCTTACCTGTAAGAGAGCAGGCAGGCTTTCCACGCGCCAGTGCTAGGGCTTGCACTCAGGGTCTGGGCGCTGTCCCTTAGCTTTTTCACTCAAGGCTGGTGCTCTACACGCTTGAGCCACAGCGCCACTTTGGGTTTTCTGGTGGTTCATTGGAGGTAAGAGTCTCATGGGCTTTCCTGTCTGGGCTGGCTTTGAAACACGATCCTCAGATCTCAGCCTCCCGAGTAGCTGGGATGACAGGTGTGAGTGACCACTCGCTCCCGGCCCCCTCCAGTCTGGCCCAGTGGGATTGGGCAGGTCTAGGTCACATGGTGGCAGCCGAGGCTCAGCTGTGAGCCTTCAGGCTGGTGTGCTCAGGAAGTGTGAAGGCCCCTGAGGGGAGTGTGGAGGCTGAGCTTGGGGCTGCGGCTGGGCATTGTCCTGCCGGTCTGGCATCTCCTTGGCTCTGTGGCTGTTCCCTGGGTGACAGAAGGTTTACCCTCAGATAGCTTAGCTCTGTCTGGACATGGCTGCCAGATGCCGTCCATCCTCCTGCGTCCAAACCCAGGCTGCACTTCTCAGCCCACTCTTCCCCAGGCGAGATGAGAGGCGGGCACCTGTGGCAGGAAGACCATCTGACCACTTACCCAAGCTCTGTCTCCCTTCTTCCTCCCCCGCAACAAGGACAGGAGTTACAGGGGGAGACACTGGCTCTGCGAACCTAGGCCACCCCAAGACAGGTCAAGAACGGTCCAGGACTGAGTTCCTTGCCCTGGAGACGGGGCGGGGCAGGGCCTGGCTTTTCCACTCCAGGCTCCAGCCCTTCAGTCCCGGAGCTCCTATCAGTTACGCATCACCACGTGTACTTCCACAGTAGGCTTGAGGCCTGCAGGGGGCATGGGTCTGCGAGGAGAAAGCTGGGGAGGAAGAAGATGGGCCGCCTCCCTCCACTCCCTCCCGCTGCAAGCTGGGTACAAATACTGGAGCACATATCAAGACTGAAGAGCCAAGGCTGTCCGGGGGTTCTCTGTGGCACTAACGGCTGCCAGACAAACTGCAAATAATCCCTGCATGGGATCAGGGCAGTGAGGCCACACTGTCCACACGCTGGTAGCGTCATCTGTTCACAGCAAGAACAGTGCTAGACGTGCACTGAAACGGTCCACCACGGCAGCCCCTTAACACACACACACATGCACACACGCAGTACACATGCATGCATGCACACATGCACACACACCACATTGTGAAGAAAGCCCGACAAGGCACTCCAGGCCTTCCTCCCAGTTCTGCACAGCGGACAGCAAATCCATGTTGCTTGCGAGGAGCCCAGGGCATAGCCAGGGTGGGGTTGGAGTGGAAGCGTTAGCTCAATGGCCGTCGGTAACTGGGTTTCCTCCTCTGCAGTGGCAGGGCCGAGCTGCCAGCTTCGACAGCAAGAGTTCGAGCCCATCGCCAAAGCCGCCTCTGACGCCATGAGGGCGGCCGCGCCGCGCCGCCCACTCCCCCGTGTCCTGTCTGCACTCGCCAGTGTCAGCGTCTAAGCGGTGTCTATGCAGCTGCTCCTGGCAGCGCTGGCCCGACATCCATCCTGCGGCTAGATCCGTCCGCGTCTTTCCTGTCTCCCAAGGTGATGTTGTTGTGGTTTTTGACTTTGTATAGGTCTAATGTCAAGACAAGAAGAAATAAACAAATGGGTGACTAACAAAAAACTAATGAGTAGAGGGGGAAATGCCAAGGATGGAGAGCCAGAAGCTGGTTCTAGAAAACCAGATGAAAATAGCAAGCCGACTTTCTAGAAGAGCAGACTGCCTGCCTGAAATTTTGTCTCCACCAAGCTCTACAACCCTGGAGAAGGAAGCAGTGGGTATGGCCATGGCTGCAGTGGGTGTGGCCATGGCTGCAGTGGGTGTAGCCATGGCTGCAGTAGGTGTGGCCATGGCTGCAGTGGGTGTGGCCATGGCTGCAGTGGGTGGGGCTATGACTTTTCAGGACCCCACAGGGATATACAGATGCTCCAAAGACCTTCACAAGGCCAACATCAGCTTCAAGCCTCTGTTGGTGTGACACAAGCCAAAATCTGAACTCCTGATGTGCTGACATCGCAAGACTTCTGCAGCGTGTGGGTCTCCTCAGCTTTTTTCATCAACTAGAAACATCTGGATTCCTTCCTCACATTCTTCAGGAATGATCCTGTTTAAACTAATCTCGCCATAGGTTTTCTGACGACTTACCGCAGTTAATGATGGCTCGTGTTTAAAGGCAGGCTCTCCATTCTTGAAAATAACCTTTATCATGAAGAAAGCTAGGTACATATTTCAGGATGATTTATGTGTTATGCATAGCTTTTTAATTCCATGAAGTATCAAACAGCTGTCTTAAATGCCTAAACAGATAAAAGGAAACAAATCTAGATGAAGTGTTCTTTTCTGAAGGAGGACTTTGGAACTCTAAGCCACAGACTGGATCTCTCTGGGAAGAACATCTTCTTGGTTAAAACCAATCAGCCTGAGCTTATTTCAGCTCCACAAACTCTGGGACAATTCTCATCTTAAACTTCAGTTCCGTAACATATTAAGTATTCTGTGTTGTTTTAGTACTGGTGTTTTGTTTTACCTTTAGGTCTCTACCATAGGCCAAGTTCACTTTAGAAAAAAAAAGAGTTTGAACTCTTCTGTATTGTAATAGCACATTCCTACAGAGCGAACGGTGGTGTTCGGGCCAAGGCCTCTGTCAGTCTTAGCCCTCTGCCCTGGTTGACACATAGGGGTGGTTTCCACCTCAACTTGAGACCCCATAGTGCCACTTTCCAGAGCTGTGTGTAGAACTCACTCGTAGCTACTCACCTGGCAAACCCCTCTTTCAACAATGGAATATCAAGAGCATAAACACTATCCACACACCTTGTGTCTTACTCTTTATATGTGTTATGTGCTGTAGGACAAGCGACCTAATTAAGCAACTCTCACTTGAAGCCAAATGATCTGGTTTCTCCATTGCTAAAACCTGAGGTAGTGTCTGCTTCCTAATGTGATGAGGTTGGGTATGCACCAGCGGGATAAGGTGGTGGTAAGAAAACTTTTCCTGGAGAAAAGTAAGTGTCGATAAATCTAGACTCCTCTGTGTATGAGCCTGGGGCTAGAGACTAATGTATGGAGATAACTTTCCTCCCCAAATGTCTTGTGAAGGACAGGCCTTCTGAGTCAGGCAGCCCTGGAAGAACACACTCACATCCTGACAAGACTCCCAGCAGGTGACACACTTCATTACGCTTCTCCACTGTAGACCCAGGCGGCTACCTCAGGGTTGCCTCTAGGAAGGAGACAACTGTATTTCAGAAGGATCCTGGAGGTTAGTGTGAGAGGATCCTTCCAGAAGTCATCTGTCAGCCCTCAGGCAGGGGAGGGCGCCCTTCATTGTTGGCAGAAGGGGGTGCAGTCAGCGCAGATCTCAATGTTGCCGTCCTCCTGCTGTCCACGGAGCGCTTTCTCTTGAGTAAGCATCCCAGCTTCAGAAAATCGCCACCAGAACAGATCACAGCCACCCCCTCCACCACCCCAACACCTGCCCATCTTGATACCTTCCCACAGGAGTGGGGGCCACCTGGGAAGGTTCTAGTTCCTGAGCCCTTAGGGCCCCCCTCCCCGCCCCACCTCATCTGTCCCAAGGGAGACCAGCCCTGGTGCTGAAGTTCAACTGGTGCATGAATCACTGTTCATCTCATTACCCAACGAAGCGTCTGCCCTGTGCACAGGAGAGGAAACCGAAACAGAAAGAGAAGAAACATATTCAAAGTGGGCTCACCTGTCAGCTTCCTCTGCCAGGAGAAAGTCCTTGTGCAGTGATTGTGAGCTTTGCCAAAGTTGCGACAGGGACCCTGCACATAGACTTATTATATTATTATTATTTGCTAATCCTGGGGCTTGAGTTCAGGGCCTAAGTGCTGTCCTTGAGCTTTTGTTTTTGCTCAAGGCTAGCACTCTACCACTTCAGCCACAGCTCCACTTCCAGCGTGTTGGTGGTTCATGGTAGATATGAGTCTCGTGGGCTTTCCTGCCAAGGCTTGGAAGCACAATCCTCAGATTCCACCCTCCTGAGGGGCTGTGATTGTAGATCCCACCCTCCTGAGGGGCTGTGATTGTTGAGCGAACCACCAACACCCAGCTCGCACACACATTTTTATTTAAAGGAAAGAAAGAGAATAGGAAAGAAAGAACAGAACAGAAAAGCAAAGTTTCTTTCCCATTTTGTGGACATATTTCTGGGTAGAAAGATGCCCCTCCCCTCTGTTAATGAATGGAATTACTGCTTTGTGTCTTCTCATCCCTGTCAAAGCCTGGAGTTTTTATTCAATTAAATTTCTGTTTCTTGCCCAGTTCTCTTGTCATTCCACGTTCTTGAGAGTCTGCAGGCCCTGTACGCGGCATCCTGCGAAGCTTTTGATTTTGCCTTCCTCTGCTATCACAGCCACCTCCATCCTGTGAAGGTGGGTGGGGGAGGGGGCACCTGTGCAGCACAGGCTGGAATCCAAAGCATTTGGGCCTCAGGACGGGGTTGCTCCAAAGCCCCTCTGGGTATACCTGAGCACACCTCACACCTGGGCACACCTCACACCTGAGCACATCGCTTCCTCCCACCAGGAAGAATTCTGCAATGCTGACCACACACAACCGGCAGACTTGACATTTAAAAGAGATTCCAACTTCACAGGCTCTCCTCCCTACTCACCCCTTGTGTGGCTCCCCTGCTCCCCCCCCACACACACACACCTTGGCAGTACTGGGGCTTGAATTTAGAGGCTAGGCTCTGCCCCTTATGATTCTCGCTCAAGGCTGGCACTCTTACCACTTAAGCCATTACTCCACATCCATCTTTTTGCTGGTTAATTGGAGAAAAGAATCCCACAGATTTTCCTGGCTTCGAACTACAATCCTCAGATCTCAGCCTCTTGGGTAGGTAGGATTTCAGGCGTGAGCCACCGGTGCCCAGCTCACCCTCAGTTAGTAACTAACTTGAAGGCAGCGAGGTGGGGGAGGCCCATTCATTTCCACACCTAGATTCACGGTACTCTGCAGAGAGTTGAGGGCCGAGCGGCTCAGGAGGCTGCTTTGCCTTGCTAGCATGCCCACATCTGTCCACCAGCAGAATTCTGCCACGTTCAGCCACGTCCACCGCTGGAAAGCCTCCGGGGCAAGGCATCACGGGCTCGGCTAAGCCGCACACATGCCACCTGCCCATCCCGTGGCTGAGAGCAGCCAAGACTTGGTTCTCAGTCTGGCTACTGACCCACCTAAGGCAGCAAGGTTGGAAAACACCCCACACGCCTCCAGAGACCAGGCAGCAGCCGACGTGGCTGTGCCCGCCTGAGGGAGGGAGCGGGCAGGGCCTCCTGCTGGTGAGGCCCTGGAGAGCCACCTGAGCTCTGCCAGCCAAGGATTCCATCGCTTCCCTAGCATCCATTGCCACCACCACTCCTGACCCTGCTAAACTCAAGTGGCCAAGTGTCTCGAGGATGAAATAGTGAGTGCGTGGTCCCTGGGACATTGTGGCGCACAGGGCAGGCTTATGACGGCCACAGCACACCCGGTGGGCTTAGGAAGGTCACGGCGCACCGGGCAGGCTTGGGAAGGCTGACAGCTGCACTGGGAGGTGACACGTTCTACTTTGTGGACTGACTCTTACAACAGATGTTTAGTACAATGTTAGTAAAGACAGTTTAAGGGAGGTGGAACAAAAGGCTACAGGTGCCCAGTGAAGAATATCACAGCCTAGGCCAGGCCCAGAAGCTCAACGCTGTAATCCCAGCCACTCAGGAAACAGATCAGAAGGAACAAGACTGATGCCATCAGAACAGAATGTCAGTGAGGAACACCCCACCCCCAGCTCAACCAGGAGCATGTGTGGGGTGCACCTGTCATTCTAGCTGCATGGAAACTTTTAGGAGTGTTGAGGCAGGCCCAGGCAAGCATGTGAAACCCTTTCCAAAAAAATAATGAAAGAATGCCTGGCATCGGTGGCTCACGCCTGTCATCCTAGCTACTCAGGAGGTTGAGATCTGAGGATTGTGGTTCAAAGTCAGCCTGAGCAGGAAAGTCTGTGAGACTCTTAACTACAATGAACCACCAGAAAACCAGAAGTAGAGCTGTGGCTCAAGTGGTAGAGTGCTCGCCTTGAGCTGAAGAGTGCAGGGACAGTGCCCAAGCCCAGAGTTCAAGCCCTACAACTGACAAATAATAATGAAACAAAAAACAAGGTTGAAGACATGGCTTAAGAGGTAGAGCACTGGCCTAGCAATCACAAGACCATAAAGGCAAAGAAGAAGAAAAAGTATTACAGCTTGGAGGATAAAAAGCAGCCTTGGGCAGCCAGGTACTGGTGGCCTGTGCCTGTGATCATCCTAGCTACATAGGATTGGTCAAGGGAAAGAAAGAAATGTAAAAGTCCAGTGCCGGTGGCTCACGCTTATCATCCTAGCTACTTAGCAGGCTGAGATCCGAGGATCATGGTTCAAAGCCAGCCTGGGCAGGAAAGTCCGGGAGACTCTTATTTTCAGTTAACCACCAGAAAACTGGAAGTGGCACTGTGGCTCAAGTGGTAGAGTACTAGCCTTGAGCAAAAGAGCTCAGGGACAGTAGCCAAGTCCTGAGTTCAAGCCCCACCACCAACAAAAACAAAACCTCAACCCTACAACCTAGCCTCTCCCTCCTGCCCCACCTCCCCCCAGCCTGCTCAAGAACTTCAGGAGCTTGAACCCAAGCTCAAGATCTCCATTATGGTCTTTTCATCTTTTTTTTTTCTTACATAGGTAGTCACTAATGTATTCAGTCAACTAACAGGCATTGAGCACCAGTATATATCAGATAATGTTAATTTATACCAGGCCTGAGTATATGCACATTAATGACAATAATAACTAATAGACACTATGCACTTACCACATGCCAGGCCTCTTTCTAAATGCGTGAGACACATCATCTCACAGACCCTGCTCTCAGTCCTGAAGGTTAGGGAACTTGACCAAAGTCACAAAACCAAACCCAAGGTACTGAAAGAGAGCTCACAGCCACCAGTGGGAGGCTACGCTTACTTCTAACAAAACAAGGATCTTCCGGGAGCTCCAGAGAAGAAAATGGCCACACATATGGAAACGGGCTCTCTGGGTGCCACGCATGCACCAGAGATCTGAGGCCTCCTCCAGAAGGACCTCCTGTGCGCCGTGCGCAATCCTGCAGTGGTGTGCCCGTGTGTAATCCGGAACGGAGCACTGTGCCTGTGCGCAATCCGGAATGTTCCCTGGGCAGCTGTGGTCTCCTCCCTTCCTGGGCAGGGGCTGGCAGCAGCCTCTTGGAGAATCGCAGTTTTGCGCATCACCTTGGCACCGCGGAGTCCGCCCAGTCCAGCCAGCCATAGCCAGTCACCCATCATTTCTACAGTGCTCGAGGACGGGTGCCCTGGTGCTACCTGGCAGCTCCCCAGGAAGCAGCCAGGGCTGGTCCCGTACCATGCCTGGCTCTCCACAAAACTTGGGCTCTTCCACCAGGAGGAAAGGCGACCCTGTGACACCATGGGGTGGAGGAATGGGGGGGGGCAGAGAGCATGCAGAAGTTCAGCACAGCCCCAAAGCCCCCACCCCACCCCAGCCAGCTTTCACACCCAGTACTGGAGCCATCTCAGCTGAGAACTCAGTCCCCGAGGGGAGTGACCTGTGACTCCTTCCCCGAGGTTGCTCTCTTCCCTGTAGTTTGGTGACACAGCAAGCATTACCTGTGACACGGAGCACTCCCCACCCCCCTCATTCCCCGTGGGCAGGTGCCCCCGGCTTCCCGCCGAAGCTGCCTCCAGGGCTCTGTGCCTGGGCAGCTTCACAGGTTCCTTCCAGCGTGGGCAGCAAGAAGCCAGAAATTCTACCAGCTTCTGGAAGTGTGAGGCCTGGAGGCAGCGGAGGATGGCTGGCCACGGCTGAAGGCCAGCGGGTCTTTGTTCTCTGAAGAAATCACCGTGAAATCCAAGAGCCACACCAGGCTCCTATCTGTCTTCCTCACATTACCAGTAACTTCCTCTTCCCAAGAAGCTACATGCTTCTGACTCTGAGGCTGCCCAGCCCCTGCCAGGAAGCCGGGGTGCTGTGGCCCTCAGCTCATTGAACCTCCCAATGCCTACCTGTTATGGAGTGCTCTTTTTCCTGCCACATTGGCCAGGCAGGTGGATTTTACTTTGACACCAATGTTTTTGGTAACTTCAAGCACCTAGAGCCAGAGATCTAGAAGCCAGAGACCTGACCCCTTGAACTCCCTGATCTTGCTATGGCTTGAATATCCACCATGTCTGATATACCACCACGAAAACGCTCACCAGATGAGGCTGCCCGTTCTGACTTCTACCCCACAGAACCAAGAGGAAAATTTCTCTCTCTTTCTCTCTCTCTCTTTCTCTCTCCTTCCCCCCTTTCCCTGTTGCTCTCTCTCTCCCTTTTCTTTCTTCTTTCTTTCTATCTATGTTGGGGGCTTGAACTCAGGACCTGGGCACTACTGTCCCTTGGCTTTTTCACTCAAGGCTGGTCCTCTACCACTTGAGCCACAACTCCACTTCTGGCATTTTGCTGACCCACTGGAGATAAGAACCTCGTGGACTTTTCCGCCAGGGCTGGCAGGCGTGAGCCGCCGGGGCCAGGCCATTTCTTTGCTGTATAAACTACTTGATCTGCAGTATTCGGTCATCAGGGCAGGTTAACACACTGAGCTAGCAGCCTGCCCGGGCGGGTCGTGTGCCCGCTCTATGGAGCCGGCCGTGGTCAGGTAGCTCTGAGTCCTAGACAGCCTCGAACGGCCTCGCCTTCCAAGTGAGCAGCTTGAGATGGAGAGCAGGACTGCCGTGCTGCTCCCCAGTGGAGAGGGGGTGGAGGACGCAGCGGATAAACCAAGTGGCTGAGTAATTAATTAGAATAACGTAAGCACTGAGCACTCACCAAAGTGGTGACATTTAACGAATGTCAGCCACTATCTCACCCCTTCCAGCTCCTCTCTAAATGTCAGATCTCTCCCAGTCCCTTTTTCCCAGGACCTGCCAGGTGTGTGTACCTCCGTTGGCAGCCTGGTGCCCGCCCAGTGGGTCAGCATGGCGTGAACTCTTGAAGCAGAAGCCCTGCTGTGGTGGTGGAGAGCACACCCCGCACCGGACTGCAGCATGAGCTGCTCCCCCCACCCAGCCCCATTCCCCAGCCCCTTCTTGGCACCGGGAGATGCGCAATGTTCTGCTCTCTGCCCCACCTTGCTACCACCAGCACCCTCCAGACATCTCAGAGTTTTCAGGAGAAAAGCTGAGCTAAACTCCGGAGAGGAAGCCAGGTGAGGGGGGCCTGGAGTCTCAGGCTCAGAGACAAACTGGGGAACAAACTGCTAGATGCTTATTCTCAAGAAGGAGTGTGGACCTGGGTGCCAGTGGCTCATGCCTGTCATCCTAGCTCCTCAAGAGGCTGAGATCTGAGGATCACGGTTCAAAGCCATCCTGGGCAGGAAAGTCTGTGAGACTCTTATCTCAAAAAAAAACTCTAGAAAGCCAGAAGTGGTGCTGTGGCTCGAAAGGTAGAGCGCCAGCCTTGAGTTGAAGAGCTGAAGAATAGTGCCCAGGCCCAGAGTTCAAGCCCCACAACCAACAAAAAAAGGGTGTGTGTGGAGACACAGCACCCCAAATTCTGTCCTGCTGGGAGTCCCCAGCCCCTCCCCCATGCAGGCTGCAGGGGAGAGGGGAGGAGCCACTCAGGGTGCAGAGATGGGGCTCCCCCAGCTGGGAGTGGCCTAGGCTATCCTTTGCACCCCATTTATCTCCCTCATCCCCAGTTTTTATTTTGTCAAGCTGTAAATTCATTGCTCAAAGCAGTTCCACCACTGGAGTCCTCCTCTGAGGGACAGGACTCTGGCCAGATTGTCTGTCTGTCTGTCTGTGTCTCGAATATGCTTATATGTTAGTGCTAAACTTCCACATGTGAGAGAAAACCTGCGTCATTTGTCTCCCCGAGCCTGACTCTACTCAATGTTTTCAGGTCCATCCATTTCCATACAAATAACCTCATATTATTTTGAATAAAATCCACACATGTACGTGTGTATGTGTGCGTGTGTGCCACATTTTCCTGACCCCCGCATCTGCTGTATCCATGCGTTGACGGTGGTGGGTGTGAGTGTGGCCTCGACCTGGGCATGCAGCGTCTCACCGCACTCTCACTCACATCCTCGGATAAACAGAGGCAAGCTCGGCTCACGCCCGGTCCTGTCTGGGACCTTTGTGTCACACGCAGCACGAGTCCTTCAGCTGCAGCTGCCAGGGCTGGGGCTGCTCGGCCGCCAGTGCCATGAGCCCAATGAACTTGTTTTATTTATAAATCGTTAGTGTTTTCTGTTACACCAACAAAAGTGGGCTGGACGGCACTCTGTCCTCCATCTTCCCCCTGCCCCTTGCCCCCCCCCTCCAGGTCAACACTGAGTGCTCCGTGTTGTCCCCCACCTGCCCGGGGCGGAATCGAATCTTCCTTATAGTGAGAGCTCCCCACCCCCGCGGGGGGCGCTGTCCCACTCCTGCTGGCACACAGCAGGACCTTGGGGGTTTGTGGGAGTGGGTGAGTAGGGGACTTCCACAGGCCCAGACAAAACTCAGCCCCGAGGCCCAGAAACTCCCAGGGCCAGCGCTGGCCAGGGCACCACCTCCTGTCCCCGGCTCCATGAGCGCCTGCAGGCTCTGTGGTCCCCAAGGCCGGGGACACTGCAGACCCCACGAGGCCAGGAGGAGGGGAACAGACTGCTGACCACTCCACAGCGGCCACCTTGCAGCTACCCCCCGTGCCCCCATCGGCCCCCACTTGGCCTGGGAAAGGTTTCCCAGCATCAGGGAGAGTCAGCAGACTGGACCGGCTGCCTCTGCCCCTCCCCCCTCCCTCCCTCCCCCCTCCCCCCCGAGTGTCTGCTGATGGATGCTTTCAATATTTTGTCCATTCTACTGGGGAGGTTTGGTTATAAAGCCACGCAGTGGGAGAAGGGAATGAGGTAGTTCATTGCTGATGAGGTGGGAGGACCGGCAGGTGTGAGCGGGGATCCGGGTCCCAGGGTGCATTTAATTAAGATCTGTGCTGTTCCCACACTGGATGCCGAGTCCTGGTGTGGGTGGAGGAGAGGGCCAAGGGTCTGCCCGCTCTAAAACACATCCACAAAACCCAGCAGCGGCCGCCCAGCCTCCTGCCTCCCCTCACGTCTAGCCTTGGATTTCTGCAAAAGAGAACAGAGAACACTGGGGAGATGCTCACAGCCAGGCAGACAAAAGGACCAGAGGAGTGGAAGGAATATTTAAACCTCCGTTAGGCCACAGCTTCCAGGCACTCCATTTAAATCCTAACAAGGCCGGTGTTCCGAGATAACAAAGGCCAGTGTGTTTAATTAAAGGTATAAATGGTAGAAATATGAGACAGGCGCTTTCACGAGCTGTTAATGAGGTGGATAGGAAATCTCTAAAAATAAACCGGGGCAAGTTGAAAGGGTAATTAGGGGTGCAAAAATAAACAGAGGGCGTCAATTGGAAAGGAGTTCACTGCCAAGGCTTCACCATCACATCCTCAGTAGGTAGGGCAGGAGCGAGAGACAGAGAAAAAAAAAAAGAGAAACATCCTCTCAACTTGCCTTTGACTTTTGTGTGTGTGTGAACTCAGGGCTTGGATGCTGTCCCTGAGCTTTGTCTGCTCGTGGCTGGTGCTCAACATGTGAGCCACAGCTCTACTCCTGGCTTTTTGATGGTTCCGTGAAGCTAAAAGCCTCACCGACTTCTCTGCCCAGCTGGCTTTGAACTGTGGTCCTCAGAGCTCAGTCTCCTGAGCAGTTAGGATAGCAGGCGCCTGCCTTTGACTTTTAAAAGCAATGTTGCGTGGCCCCTACAACCATGGAGCCACTGCAAGGCAGGAGATACCTTGCTGAATGGGAAGTCCCCAAAGAGACTTGAGTAATGAGAAATGAAGAGCTGAGTGATAAATATCCATCAGGCCCTGCGTGTGAGCTGATCACTTAGAATTGTCTCTCTGTGTGTGGGTGCAAGGGTGCACACACACACACCACACACACAAACAAATCTCCACATGGCTGTGAGGTTAGCAGCCAGGGCCAGTTGTGCATGAGCAGAGTGGGTGGTTGCTACCCATGAGGTGGATTTGAGATGCTCTTAATTCCTCCCCCTCCTCATAATTCCATCCCCCTTAATTCCATCCCCCACCTCCCTCACCCCACCAAGTATCTCTTTTCCCATGATACTCTTCTCTAGCAGGTGCACAGTAACACATTAAGAATGGTGGTCAATGAGGTTGGGAAGGTGGCTCAGTGGTAGAGCGCTTGTCTTGCATGCCTGAGGCCCTGGGTTCGATTCCTCAGCACCACATAAGCAAAAAAAAAAGCCAGAAGTGGCGCTGTGGCTCAAGTGGTAGAGCGCTAGCTTTGAGCTGAAGAGCTAACGGACAGTGCCCAGGCCCAGAGTTCAGG